>NW_023311043.1:0-6714 GCF_011077185.1 Oxyura jamaicensis | reverse complement strand
GGGATGGGGATGGGATGGGGATGGGATGGGGATGGGATGGGGATGGGGATGGGATGGGGATGGGATGGGGATGGGGATGGGATGGGGATGGGATGGGGATGGGATGGGATGGGATGGGATGGGATGGGATGGGATGGGATGGGATGGGATGGGATGGGATGGGATGAAGCAGCAGTGGCCCCAGCAAAGGCACAACGACAGCTCAGACAGCAGTGGTGTCCCTCCTCTTCCTCACCGCCTGCACCATCCTGCTGGGACGGGCAGGATTTTTCCAAAGGCTGGGAAGAAGGTGAGTGGTCGGATGCTTGCTGGAGTTACCTTGCAATGGGAGATCTGCCAGTAAAAACAAAACAAAACAAAACAAAAAACAATAAGAAGTTAACAACTGTAAGTAAGAGCCGTTGCCTCTGCCTTAGGATTTTTTTCTCATGCTCTTTTTTTTTTTGTTAAAGGCCAGTTCTGCACCAAAGCACCTCCACCAGCACGTTTAGTAGCTTTAGTTCTTGTTTTTTGGAGGCTTTTTGAACTCAGCAGCAGCAGTGGGCACCCACCACCCACCCACCCCACAGGCCCCCCACGTTCCCCCATGCTGGGGGCACCCAGGGCCGGCTGGGGGCAGGACACGGAGCAGGGTTGATCCTGACACCGAGCGAGGAGCAGCTCTGACGCCTCGGCACCCGCGGCTGGAGGAGTAGAGGGGTATTTTCTGAAAGCTTTCGGCACGCATCTCCGAAACGAGGGCCAGATGTGCAGCCTCGGCATCTGCCCTTTCCAAAACGGAGCGGCAGCGGGGAGGTTTTGGCACCACCACCGGGGAATCGACTTCACGGGGAAGCCAGGCTTTGCCACCAGGAGCTTTAGACCATTGTGTTATATTTTTCTCCCTGAATCTCCTTGCTCCGAGTCCCAGCTGGAGCTGCAGCACCAAGGGGGACAGGGATGGGGCTGGGAGCAGGTTTTGGCCACCGCTGTGGCTCCCGGCCGGCTCGCAGCCCCCCGCTCTGCAGCCCAGTGAGATGGCTCGCTCCCATCTGCGTCTAGACCCTGCCAATATTAATAGACTGCTATATCCCCTTTCCCTCCGCTGCTCCGTCTCGGCCAAACTTCCTTAATCTTTTTTCCAGTGGCCCTTTTCCAGGGCTCTTTGAACCGCAGCCAGCTCGCCGGTGTCTTCCTGGGGCGCACTGAACGTGCCTGTGCCAACAAGACCCCCCAACTCCAGCCCTGAGCCAGCACCCATGGGTGCATGAGCCGTGCAGAGACCCCGACCCCATCCTCAACTCCCACAGCGCGTGGGGCTCGGCACAGGCTGCAGATCGCTGGGGGGAGCATGTGGCTTTGATTGATTTAACACTTGGAGAAAGCTCATAGCTTTTCAAGCAGAAGCTTTTTTCCCCCCTCTTTTTTTTTTTTTTCCTTTTTGTGTGTGTGTTGTTTCCTTTTTGTTTTGTTTTCCTTTGCTAGGAACATGAAAGCGGGCTTGGTTTGATTGCTAAACCAGTGAGTGGTTGGGGGAAGAGCCTGGGAGCAGCCACCCCGGTCCGGAGCAACCCCCTTTGCTCTGCTTCAGGGTCTGGAGCAACCCCAGGCAGGCAGCAGGCGGTGGCAGGAGGCACCCAGCCCGCTCCTCCTCGCAGCAACCCCCTCCTGGGTGCTGCTGACCCATCCCCACGAGGGCAGCGCCCTCCTCTCCAGCCACCCTGATGCTCTGCCCGAACTCGGGGGGAGTTTTGCCCAGCCCTGCAGCACAAAGCGGGGTTTGCTGCCGGGAGCTGAGCCCCGTTTCGGGATGTGCCGGAGGTGAGTGGCTGCCTCGGAGCGAGCACGGCTGTCCCTGAACCCGCACCACGCGCCCGTCGCCACCCCGCAGCTCCTCCACTGCGTCCCTGCCACCGGTACGTTAAAAGGCTGCCGCCGGTAACAAACGAATCTGGATGGGCCGGCTTTTGAAGAGTTAAAAAGAACAACAACAAAAAAAGGAGGGATTGCTTTTGGATGTTTTGTTGTGTTTTCTTAAATCAGCATTAAGGAATTGCAACGACCGTGGTCAGGAGGGGATGTGGCCAAAGGAGCGGCGAGCGGCTTTGAACCCTGCTTTCGTCTCTTTTGCTCTGGTTTTGCTTCTGTGCACGCCCCTGGACTTTTACACCCCAGACAGGGCACAAACGAGTTACTGTAAGAGCAGACCACGGACATGCTCTGACTGCGCCCAGCTGATTTATTTTCCTCTTGCCACTCAGACAGCAAAGTATTCCCTGCGGAGAGATGGAGAGCGCGGCCAATTCAGAGCCAGTGTCACGGCGTGTCCGGAGCTAAGAGCCCTTCGTGCCAGGGAGTGGGGTGGGGGAGCACGGGGGGGTCCAAGGGGCAAAGCGGGCTCAGCTCCTGCTCTGCTGTGTGCCAGGCTGGGTGCCAGGCGCGCCCTGGACTCGGTGTCACCATCACCTGGCTTTGGTGGCAGTTTCGGAACAACCTGCGGATTTCAGCCTGAGGTTTGGGACAACTGCTGCTGGAATAAAAAGTGATGGGAAGAGTAATTGGGGCTTTAGCAGCCAGGAAGAAGACAACCTGTAACTGGCAGAGCATGCTGGCTGGCTGGCTGGCTGGCTGCGGGAGCCCGCTTTGGCCACGCCGCCCTCTCCGAGCGCCTCGCTTCTTATGGAGCCGGGCAGCAAACCCACAAACCTCACCGGGGGCCTGCGCTTCCCTGCGCACCGGGACGGGGAGGGAGAACAAAGGGGAGTTTGTTGGGGAGCAGGAGCAAGTCTGGCCACCCGTGGGAGCCCAGGGGCTGCTCGAAGCCTGGGCGGCCCAACCAGCTGAGCCCCCTGCCCCAGCGAGCCCCTGGCCACGGTCCCCTGAGGTCCCCAAAGGGGTGGCAGCGGTGGGGTCACTCCAAGGTGTGCAGAAAGTTGCTCCCCGACCCGGACCCTCGCATGCTGCTGTGTCCCTGCCAGCAGCAGAGACTGCACACAAAGCCCCCGGGGCTGGAGCGCGGCTCGGAGGGGAGGGGGAAGTCTTTAATTTTTCCATCTTCAAAAGATGAATGTTCATGGGGCCCTTCTTCTTCTTTTTTTTTTTATTATTTTTTTTTAATGTCCATTTCCTTTTTTTTTTTTTTTTGATTATTTACAGAAATAGCTCGTGACTCATCAAAATCTTTCAGCAGCAAATATAAAACAGTGGGGTCATTCACTGCGGACCCAGCGGAGCGAGCTCCCCTCCTCCCCTTCCCGCCCGCTTTTGGGAAGGTTATTTTGCCGAGAGATTTTTGTGTGCGCCCAGCCGCGGGTAATTCTGCTCGGCAGATCGGGGGGTGATGGCTTGGGCCCTAAGCAAACACGGCTCGGGCGGCACAGCCCGGCTCTGTGCTGCGGCGCAGCCGAAATCTACGGCCCCATTCACGGCAGGTTGACCGCACGGCACGGCTCAGGGGGTGTGGGGTTGGGGTTTTGTTGTTGTTTTCGGATCGCAGGCATTTTTCTCTTATTTATTTGTTTTTCTTTCAAAACAGCACGGGGCCCGCCGCGGGACAGCCGCCCGCGGGTGTTGCGACACCCCCCCCCAGTGAGCTGTGAAGTTGGGGCTTAACGCTAAACCCTCGCCGAGTTGGAAAGGTCAGGGGGGATTTTCAGCTGCCCGAAATCTCCTCTCCCCTGCCCCTCGCTGGGTTTTTGGGGGGCAGAAGCTGGGGCGCACACCCCACAGCCGGGAGCGCTGGGGAGGATTTATTTTGGCCGCGGCGGCCCCGTGTGAGCCCGGCGCGGTGGCTGCTGCCAGATGTTTGTGAATGTGGGTCAGCAAAGTCCCACACCTACATAACCGGCCTTGTTTTCCAAAATCCAGCCAGCTCCTCGGGGCGCAGCAGTCCCGGGTGTATTTTCCCCGCAGGATTTGATTTTTCTGCAGCACAGCACCCACAGACCTTCCCCTACCCACCCCAGCGCCCTGCCAACAACCGCTCGGGGGACGTTTCCTTTAGAGGGGACAACGCTTTGAGTGAAAGATACTTGTTTTTACGGGAAGAAAACACTCCTGTCGGCTTGCCAAGTGCTTGGCATCGCGGAGTAAATGTTAACCCAGGAGAGAGAACAGGCTGGACTCGTTTGCACGCCTCCCTGCTCGCCTGCATCCGCTGGGACGAGGACGGCCCCGTGCCTCTCCCCAGGGCTTTGCAGCACAGGGACGGGCCCGTGGGGGACACGGCCCTGCCTGAGGCGAGGGAGGGATTTGGGGGCCGGTTTTGTCACCGTTGGGCAACTTCGGTGCAGAACGGCCACGGGTTGGTTTTTTTTATGGGGCATTTTGTGGGAGAGTGGTGGTGGGGCCGGCCGAGCTGCTCGCCCCACGGGGTGCCTTCGGTGACATGCTCGAACCGTCCCCGACGCAGCCCTAATGAGAGGTTGGGGAAGGCTGGGGCTGTGCTGGCCAAATGTCACCTCCTGTGTGCTCCTGGGTGAACGTGAGATGCGGAGAGAAGTTTGGAAAGCCCAAGGGGAGGAGGCAGAGCAGACTGGGGGGGTGGCGGAGGAGGGCAGAGCGCTGGGTTAAGGCAGCAGGCAGCAGCCCCGCGGCCAGCCCTCGTTTCGGCAGCACTGAGATGGGATGTATCCTGCCCAGGCACCAGGAGCAGGTACCGGGGCGGCGTCTTGCCTTGTGGCAAAGGGATTTGGGCGGTGGAAGAAAGGAGGGTGCAGGCCTGGTGTGGGGTATTGGATCCTGCCTTTGGTTTTGGTGTCATTGGGAAGGGGAGTGGGGCTCTGTCCCTGTGTCCCTGTGTCCCCGTGTCCCTGCACAGGGCACCGAGGCTCTGTGGGATGCCCAGGAGAGGAGGCAGGCAGCAGCACGGCTTTGGGGCTGCTCAGGGTAAAGCCCTGTCCCCTCCATCCACTGGGTGCCCTTCATGTCCCCATGCACTAAAGCTGCCCAGGGCGCACTCAGCCTTGGGGCTGCTCACCCCCAGATCCCAGTAATCAGCACCTGGGGGGTTATCAGGCCACCAGGAGCCCCAAAGTCAGGTTCATGTCTCTGCGTCCTCAGAGGAGCTTTCGAGTCAGCGCTCTCCCCCATCCTGCTGCAGCTCCTAGGTTAAAGAAACCCTACAAAGCGCCGTGCCCCGGTGCCTGCGCAGCCACCGCAGGGACCCGGGGGTGGTGCTGGGCCACCGAAGCTGTGGCTCAGCCTTGCCAGCACTCCCTAATTCCTTCCTGTGGGTTATCAGCCCGAGCTGTCAGCACGGAGGAAAGTGCTGATCTGCAGCCTCGTATCCGGAGCCAAGCACGTGGCCCTGGGTTCCCAAATCCGGGCACCCCCCCCCAGGCAGAGCATCGCAGCCGCCCTCCTCCTTCCCCCGCCGGGGCTGCTCCTGGGCCATGCCGGGGCTGCTGGGTCCTGCTGGGTGCTGGCCTGTGCCACATCCCCTGGGGCTGGCGTGTGTCAGAGGGCAGGAAAACAGGGAGGAATGCGCGGCAGCAGCGTGCGGGGCTGGCGGGGCCGCACCGTGACTCAGGCACTGCCTCAGAGGCCGGCGATGCCGGCACACCCCGCGGCCCCGTGTGCCGGCGTGAGCACACCCCGATCCCAGCTTGGGTGCTGCTTTCACCTGGAAATCGGGGTTTAATGGGGGCACCAGGGATGGGGCAGCGCGGTGCCAGCCGATGCTGCGCCCTCGGTGAAGGTGCTGAGGGCAGGAAGGTGGCCCCATGGCCCCACGCGGTGCCGCACCCCATGGTGCTCCCCACGCTGCACCCCGTGCACATGCGGTCGGTGTGGGGGTGCCCGTCTTCCCAGGGGCCGTGACGTGCAGTGCCTGGCACGGCGGCGTGGGCAGAATGCTGCTGGTGGCTCCCAGGAGGGCTTTAGGGCCGTTTTGTAGGGTGCAGGCCTGGAAGGAGCACAAACCCTAGTGTCAACTTGCCTTCTAGCAGAGTGGATTTTTATGGTCTCGCCCGACCCTCTCCATTCCCCTGGCTTTCACAAAGCACCCAGGAAGGTCAGGTCCCTCCAGCCCCCCTCGTTTCACCTCCCCAAGCCCTTTTCTTTACGTGTGGCTGCAGTGGTGACATCCCAGCACCTTCCCCTTATCCCTCTACATCCTAAAAGCTGCGCGCATGGGGCAGGGGATGGGAAGGGGTCACCCCACTCCATCGTTCCTGCCCCAGCATCCTGCAGCCGTAGCTCCAGACTGCAAAATGGAGCCTGGCTCTGCAGCACGCCCACAATGAGGTGACCCCAGGGGGGTGTCGCGTCCCCCCCCCATGGCAGGGAGGGCAGCCCCCAGCCCCTGGCTTACACCCAGAGCAGTTCTGGCTCTTTTCCCTACACTTTGTGTGTAGAAAGCAGCAAAAGGTGGTGGTGTTAAAAAAAATAAATCAACTTTCAAAATGTCCCCCCCACCCCCCGGGTCTCGTGTGCCACTCTGCAGGGGGACTGGTCCCTGGGGGAACCCTGCGGGGACGCAGCACACCCGGTTTGTCCCCCTTGGAAAATCTTGATGCTGGGAGGGGAGAGCCCCAAAGCCCGGCTTGCTCCGGGGGCTGATGTCATGTAGGGAAACTGAGGCACGGGGGGGTCGGGGGGGCTCTCCAGAGGCCGTGTGTGCGCCTGCTGCCAAGCGCTGGGACCCTCCTGGCTCCGCAGCCGGGCCGCGGGGCGGGGGCACCTCCCCAACCCCAGCCCCAAAACTTTCTTCCCACCGCTTTCCGACCCCCCCCC
>NW_023311042.1:0-9232 GCF_011077185.1 Oxyura jamaicensis | reverse complement strand
GCCCTCGGTGTGCTTGGGGGAAGGGCAGTATGGGTACAGGGTGAGGGGTCTGGAGATGTGTACTTTGAGCCTAGATTCCTTTGCTCCCAGCAGTGTCCATGTTCTATAGGCACTGGAACATGCAGCACAGGGAGGGAGTTGCAGCACTGAGGCTGCCAGAATTGAACAAAATTTTGAGGAACCCTCTCAGACATATGAACCAACTTTAGGGTGTTGATGTACAGATTCAGGGGTGGGATTTGATGAGCCTGCTCTGTCCTTTCCATGTCAGGACATTCTATGATTCTATGCTTCTGTAAACCTCTAAGAGCACAAGTCAAATTAAACCAGCCATGGCTGTCCTCTCTGAAGGACTCTAGGCACTGAAGGCTCCATCCCCTTGTGTCTGAGGATCCACAGGGTTTCACTTGAAATGCCCAGGATTTATGCCCGAGAAAAAGTCCTCAGGAGTGGGGTGGGCAGCTATACAGAAAATACAAAAATAAATCCTGGAAGCCCTGCCTTGAAGCTGTGTGAATTGGGAGTAACAATACAGAGAAGTTATTTATTACCAGGTGATGGAACCTGAGATTGCCCCATGTTCCTCTTTACCTCTGACTGTGGTGCAGGACTTATTTCTTCATTGCCCACAGCAGAGTCCCCTGCTCCCGGGGACACCCTCAGGCAGCATCAATCAGAGCACATGAAAGGGACCTGGTAAATATCTGCCTGAAAGGGAAAAAGTGTTTTCAGGGCAGTTATATGAGAAATTGAACAAGTTTTTCGCAGATAGCATTCTTTTTTATTAAAGCTTTTTATTATTATTATTTTTTATTTTTCTTTTTTTTATATATATATATATATATATTTTATTCATGTATGTTGAATTTATTAATGTTGTTTCCTCCTTGGGAAGGACCCCATGCCCAACAGCAGCTCTGTGAGTGAGTTCCTCCTGCTGGCATTCGCAGACACACGGGAGCTGCAGCTCCTGCACTTCGCGCTCTTCCTGGGCACCTACCTGGCTGCCCTCCTGGGCAACGGCCTCATCCTCGCCGTCGTAGCCTGCAACCACTGCCTCCACACCCCCATGTACTTCTTCCTCTTCAATCTCGCGCTCCTTGACCTGGGCTGCATCTCCACCACTCTCCCCAAAGCCATGGCCAATGCCCTCTGGGACAACAGGGCCATCTCCTATCAAGGATGTGCTGCACAGGTCTTCTGCTTATTCTTCTTGCTTGGAGCAGAGAATTCCCTTCTCACTGTCATGGCTTATGACCGCTACATTGCCATCTGCAAGCCCCTGCACTACGGGAGCCTGCTGGGCAGCAGAGCTTGTGCCCAGATGGCAGCAGCTGCCTGGGGCAGTGGCTTTCTCAATGCTGCCCTGCACACGGCCAATACATTTTCCCTGCCCCTCTGCCATGGTAATGCTGTGGACCAGTTCTTTTGTGAAGTTCCCCAGATCCTCAAGCTCTCTTGCTCAGATGCCTACCTCAGGGAAGTTGGAGTACTCATCTTTACTCTTTCTTTAGTCTTCGGTTGTTTTGTTTTCATTGTGCTGTCCTATGAGCAGATCCTCAGGGCAGTGATGAAGATGCCCTCTGAGCAGCGTCGGCACAAAGCCTTTTCCACGTGCCTCCCTCACCTGGCCGTGATCTCCCTCTTTGTGAGCACTGGCTTGTTTGCCTACCTGAAGCCACCTGTTATCTCCTCCCCATCACTGGACCTGGTGGTGACAGTTCTGTACTCAGTTGTACCCCCAGCAGTGAACCCCCTCATCTATAGCATGAGGAACCAGGAATTGAAGAATGCAGTAAGGAAATTATTTGAATATATGCTTCTTAAATATCACTAATATGCCAATCATATTAACAGTAGTAACAGTGTTTCTCAAAAATGTTAGGAGATATTTTGAAATTGTCTTATTATTTTTTCAAACATATTATTATAAAATTATTTTTATGTAAAGAAGTTTCTTCTTATCCTCCTACCTGTTTTTAGTTTGATCCAGTTACCTGCAGTACTTTAAGAACCAATCTGTCTGTGCAGAAAACCACAATAAAGAAGCCATGAGATATTCACTGGTCTCAGGTTCCAATCTCCTCTGCAGTAGTGGAGTGACCCCAGCACGGAGGACGTGCTAAGGGCCAAGAGCCCAGCTGCCACATGGAGTATCCCCAGTGGCTCATGGGGCTGCCCCTCACTACTAGCTGGGGCAGTCTGCAGCTTCATGGCCCTCCATTTCCTGAGCCGCGGCTGGTCCCAGCCTGGGAGCTGCTGGGGAGGCCCAGAGCCGCCTTCGTCCCAGCAACTGTGGTGTCTTGCAAGGGGCTGGGGCTGTGGTGGCCGTGCCCAAAGGCCTGCAGCAGCGTGTGGTGGGCACCACCCAGGGGCCAGCCCACCCTGTGCTGCTGGGCTGGGCTGGGCTGGGCTGGGGAGAGGGCAGGGAGGTGGGGAGAGGTGGGCAGGGGCTGGGCTGGGCAGTGCCGGGCAGAGAGCAACAGCATTGTCAGGGAGCAGTGGAAGCATGCAGAGGAGGACCCCCAGCAGGGCTTGGTGCTGCAGAGCCAGGGCTGTGTGAAGAGAGCCCAGAACTGCAGGGGCAGGGGAGATGAGGATTTTCTAGGCCCTTGCTGTCCTGCGCAGAGCAGGAAGGGGGCCCAGGGCTTTCGTCCCCTCCCTGCAGCCTGCCAGGACCTGCAAGGCAGTAATGGAGCATCCAGGGCCAGGCTCTGCCCCGTGGCCATGAGCACTGCATGCCCTCCTCCTGCCATGCTGTGTGTGGTGGCTGCGGCACAGGGGACCCCCCAGCCAGCCCCTGCATTGGGCTCTGACACCCACCTAACCCCAGCCCTCTCCAGCACCCTCCTTGCTGCTCTCTGATGCATGCCAGGACCTCCCAGTGCATGCTGGCCAGCACATCTGCTGAGGGCCAATGCTGGGATGTTAACTTTCCCTGCAGCAGCCCATACAGTGCTGTGCTCTGCACTTGTAGCTAGAACAGCAGTGGTATCACCCCAGTGTTGTGTCTGCTGCTGAGAAGTGCTGGCACAGCATCAGGACTCTCTCTGACCCTCCTAGGGGGTGGGAAAAAAGTGAGAGAGAAACATCACCAGGGCAGCTGACCTGAACCACCCAAAGGGATATTCCATACCATATGATGTCACACTTGTTATAAATTAGCTCTCAATTAATTGACAGGGAGGGTCATGTCCAATAATGCAAATGATTTTATTAAGTAAGCAGCCAACAAGCAAAACAGCGCTGGGTGGCCGGGGAGTCTCTGGCTCCACCAACGGCACGCGCCCACCCCCCCCCAGAATCTTCCTTTTATCGCCTGGTGGTTCCGGTATACGTGGCACATCCTAGTATGTTCTACGGCTGCGCATGTTGTTGCTAGGGGGTCGTCTCAGGCCCTTTGGTGGTCGTGAAGATGAAGGCCGTAGTCTTCCTCTGCATTGTGACTCAACTTCTTTTCCCTTATCTGGTCATGTTGGCCCAGCATGAAGCAGGAAGGCAGGATGCTGCCAAACTAGTTAACAACTTATCAAGAAGTGGTTACATGAGCCTTGCAACAGTGACTTTAAGCAGAAGATGAAAGAAGGGGGGAAGGGGATTGGGGGGTGGGGGGCTCCCTCCTCCTTGTTGGTTTCAAGCGACTCCTTTATGTACTCTTTTGTTACATTAAGTAAGGAATTTCATAATGTTCAGCCAGGCGCTTCACAGTTTCTCATCACCCAGGAACCTTCACTACCCCCACTCTTCAAACAGAACAAAGACAATGAACAAACATTTATTGTATATTACAATCCCTCCTTTTTCTTTTGGTTAAAAAATTTTGTTCATTGAATCTCTGCAACGCCTGGCGACTAAGCACCAGCGCTTCTATATTCTCATCCTGATTTAATGGTTCATATTCAGTGCGAATAAGCATTAAGTGTGCTGCTTCTAGGCGGCTTTTTACAATTGCAATTACCTTATTAAAAATACATGGTCCAAAAGTTAACACTATTGTTAACAGCAGAAAAGGTCCTGCTATAGTTGACAAGGTAGTAAGCCAACGTAAATAATTAAACCAAGATTCATACCAATTTTGCCTAGCTTCATTTTCTCTCTTTCTTTTCCAAATGGATTCTCTTTCCAATTTGCCACCGTATGCTGATCATATACATATTCTTCGGAGTGATATAAGATTCTTGGTATAATTATTACCTGTACACAAAAATCATGAGACGCGTTGAAAAGTTTTAGCGACAGACAAGGAGTTACCCCTACAGACAAACAAACCCACCTAGTGTTGTTAGCTGGGATTAACCATTCGGATGATTGTTTTCCGATACTGTAGTCATTTTACAGGCTGGATTCTCTGAACACTTCCTGATAATACCTTATTTGTTCCTACTGCCTGGGGTCTATTGGCATCCTCCCTTTTTATCAGTATGAGACCCCCCTTTTCTTGGAAGTTCAGAAAAGTCACTTTGCCACTGTTGCCCAGGCGCATGGCCGTTTCCAGTTTGACCCAATTTTGGTTTGGGGGTATTTTGGGGGTTAGTCTGGAGACAAAGATCACCTTAAGTTATTTGAATGATGTTAGCATATAAGTTCTTGGCAATAATTTTTCAAATTAGATAGTTATTCAAAGCGTCTATTCCTCAATATGTCCTCCGGTGTTTTCCTTTACTGGGGACCACAATAAATTAGAGGGGATGACTAGCTTCCACTTCCCTTCTTTGGTAATAGCCCATCCCTCTTGGTTATATTTTCCCTTTTGACTTTTGATTAATTTTCTATCCTTTTTGTTATATACAGGCTTACCTTCAAGGGGAATCTGCCTGTCTGGAGCCAGGGCTCCCTCAGTTGCTACCTCATTTTTTGCTGCTTCTTTTGCTTCTCTGTCCTCCAGATCATGTCCTTCCACCAATTCTGAGCTCACCTTCTGGTGTGCCTTCTTGGTATTTCAAGAACCTTTGTAGGGAGAGCCAGTGACCGCCTTTCACTTCCAGCACCGCAGACACTGTGTGAGACACTAGCACAGTTATTTTCTGGCCCAAGGTGAACTTGCGTGCCTCCTGGATATTTAGCACCATTGCTGCAACAGCTCTGAGGCATCCTGGCCATCCCTTGGCAGCAGCATCCAGCTGCTTAGAAAAATAAGCAACTGTCCTTCGATATGGGCCCAGGTCCTGTGCTAGTATTCCCAGGGCAATCCCCGTCCAGGCCACACATGCTGCTTCTGTCTGGGTGGCTATGAGGAGGTCGTCTACATACCGCAACAGCCTTCCTTCTCCTGATGGGGCTTCCCGGGTCTCCAAGTCCTTTCAAGTAGTTCTCCGAACAAGGTGGGTGAGTTCTGAAATTCCTGAGGCAACCTTGTCCATGTGAGCTGTGTTTTGCGCCCACTCTTAGGGCCTGTCCAATCAAATGCAAAGATTTTCTGTCTGGCTTCATGGAGAGGGAGGCAAAAGAAGGCATCCTTCAGGTCTAAAACAGTAAACCAAGTTAGTTCTGGTGTTAAGCATTTTAATCAATTATCAGGCTAATTCCTTCTCTGTCTTCCTTTTCAAGGGGTACTGTTTAATTCTGCCTGGCTGTTTTCCTTCCTTAAGTTTAATTTGTATTGGAAGTGCATTTTTTTATTTTTATTATTATTATTATTTTATCTTTTTTGCCTTCCCTGGTACATCCAGAAAACACTTGACTTAGGATTTCCTCACTAATTTCCTCTTTGGTCTCAATAGCTGTCAGTATCAAACTCAACACTTCCACATATCTTTGATCATTTATCTCCAGAATAACACAAAAAGAGAGTTCCTTCAGCAACAATTTACATCCTTCTTCATGTTAGGACACAACTCAATGTACTTTACTCTGCTTTATCTCATAGTTGAACTGGATTAGGTCTCCTTGAGTAGTCTGAGGCACAATGCAATGCTTTTTGCCTTCTGCTACTCCAGCACAGTATGTGTGACTTTCCCTTTCTCTGAGCATTGACCTGATAGGTCATATCACATTTTTCACTTTCAAAACCTTAGTTGGACAGGGACCTTTCCAAAGTGGGGCAAGCTGCTGTGTTCTGGCTCAACCATTTGAAGCATGCTATACTTAAGTTTTTTAGCCTGAGTTTGCTAGAGATGACCCATGATGGTAAATGGATGTCCAGCCATCAACTAGGAATAAGGGAATATTGGGTTTTCCAGAGGCCATTTCAACTTTAGGTGAATCCCAAGAACCAACTGAACTAGGGTGTTGTCTTTGAAGGGGTTTCCTGTGCTGGGCTGGGCTGCAGTTACAGGGACAAAGACAACCTCTGGCAGTGGAGGTGGCCTGGGAACTCCACCTGGCTCCACCTGATTTTCCCAAAGGGCTCCAGTCTCCTGCAGGTCTTTTCTGACATTTGTCAGTCCAGGGAAGTGCCTCAAACACAACAGGGCCTTAAGAGATTTTTCCTGGTTTCTTATGGTCAGACAGCAAAGCTCTGGCTGAATTCCCAGTAGTTTCTTCAGTACTTAACTAATAAAGCAATTACTCATCAGTTCAAATGATTCAATCCCTTCCGTAAAATGTCTCACGTCAAGTGTAATTTCTATCATGAAGAAATGCTAATTTCCATGATCTATATTAATCGCAAGAGAAGAAATACTGATGTTCTCCTTTACTTGCATTCGTAGAATCATAGAATCATAGAATATCCTGAGTTGAAAGGGACCCATAAGGATCATCAAGTCCAACTCCTGGTACTGCACAGGTCTACCCTAAAGTTTAGACCATGTGACTAAGTGCACAGTCCAATCTCTTCTTGAATTTAGACAGACTTGGTGAAGAGACTACTTCACTGGGGAGCCTGTTCCAGTGTGCAACCACCCTCTCTGTGAAGAACCTCTTCCTGATGTCTAGCCTAAACCTCCCCTGCCTCGGCTTGACACCATTCCCACAGGTCCTATCACTGGTGGTTATGGAGAATAGGTCAGTGCCTGTCTCTCCACTCCCCCTCGCAAGGAAGTTGTAGACTGTGATGAGGTCCCCCCTCATCCCTTGCCAAGCTCAGTTCCATCCATGCCTTGGCATTCCTTATCCCATCCCTGCACATCCAAAATGGAAGCATGTGTGAGGGTCTGGGAAAAATAACCCTGGATGCGTAGAAGCCATTTGGGAAACAGAACTTTTAGGTAGGATGTTGTCCTGGTTTCAGTTAGGACAGAGTTATTTTTCCTCCTAGTAGCTGGTAGGGTGCTGTGTTTTGGATTACGATGAGAAGGGTGCTGATAACATGCTGATGTTTTAATTGTTGCAGAGCAATGCTTATGCTAAGCCAAGGACTTTTCAGCTTCTCCCTCTGTCCTGCCAGCAGGCAGGCTTGGGGGGCAGCAAGAGCTGGGAGGGGACAGACCCAGGACAACTGACCCAAACTGGCCAAAGGGCTATTCCATACCATCTGACGTCATGCTAAACAATGCATAGGGGTGGCTAGCCGGGGTGGGGAGCCGGCTGCTCGAGGATAGGCTGGGCATCAGTCAGCGGGTGGTGAGCAATTGCATTGTGCATCACTTGTTCTGTACACACTATTATTATTATTACTATTATTATTATTATTTCCTACCTTAATAAACTATCTTTATCTCAACCCACAGGCTTCACTTTCCCGTTTCTGTCCCCCATCCCAGAGAGGGAGGGGGGAGGGTGAGCGAACGGCTGTGTGGTGTTTAGCTGCTGGCCGGGTTAAACCACAACAGATGTGCAATTTTGTAGAGAGGCAGACCTGATGGGCATACTGGGGAGGGTGCTCCTTTAGGCCCTTTTCCCTCCTGACTACAATGTCGCTTCTCTCTGAAGAACAGAGTAGCCCACAGAGGTGAGACAGGTACTCTGATATCATGGATGTCATCAGAAAGCTAATCCCAATAAAATATGGGGTGGTCAGGAGCAGCCTGGACAAGAGAGATGTGAGATTTTGGGGTGGGAAGAGGAGCACGGTCAGCAGAAATTAATGATTTCATAGAGGTAAGAAAATTCATGCAGTGCTGATGCTGCGGTAACAATGACTTAAAACAGTCATGTGTGGCCCTTACCTTATTTTAACCACTGATTTTAATCCCTAAACCTAAATGCTCCTCCAACACTCTGACAGGAATCCACTAGTCTACTGCTTGAACTCAATGTATCCCTTGAAGCAAAACTCAGGCCATAGCCCCTTTCCCTTACCTTTACTCTCTTGCTCACCTTAATCCCTTCTATTGCAGAGGCGATCAGCTCAAGGGCAGACTCATTCTGCAGTGGAGCGAGGAATTGGGACAGTCAGGGCTTTTTTTCTGGCATCGAGGCCACTCGAGGCAGCTGAGAGAACCTCCAGGACCCAGCAGCCCTTGCGAGGGAGGCTGACAAGGAGTAGGCAGAGCCAGCAATGCCCCCACCCAGCTGTTCAAAAGAGCCCCTAGGGAGCCCGAGTGACCAGGAGCATGGCGAACAGGATGGGCAAACAGGGCATGGTGTGTCAGAAGGCTGGGGCACAGCAGTTTGCAAGGCAGTGCATAGTGTTCCCCCCCCACCCCCCCACCCCCCCCGTAAGCACAACTCATCTAACGGCTGTCTACCACTAGCTAGGCCGTGGTCTATGCTAGGCAGAGAGCTCTCTCTAGAAAGTCTGTAACCACCCAGACTGCCTGCCCACTCAAAAATGCAGCAGTTCAGGTCTCTGGATGCAGGGAGCGTCAGAGCCTGTTGCTGCCATCTGAGGGAGGCAGAGATACTTTGTGTGCGATATGCGAGCAGGTGGATAACCTGGTCTGCCTGGTGGCAGAGCTCAAGGAGGAGGTGGACACGTTGAGGGCCATCAGGGAGAGTGAGAGGGAGATAGACTGGTGGAGCAACTCCCTTCAAGGCCTGAAGGAGAGGCACTGGGGTAAGACCCCCCAAATGGGGGTGGACTCCTTGCCCTGTCGCTGTCAGGCACAGGGAGCTGACCTAGGAGTTGAGGAGGGATGGAGACAGGTCCCTGCTTGACGTTGCAGGCAATGGCCCCCCTACCGGCCCCACCTTCCCAGGTGCCCTTGTACAACAGATTTGAGGCCCTGGAACTTGAGAGACTGGTGGGTGAGGATGTGGTAGAAAGTCTACCCAGGAGGATGCCTAGGGCAAGGAAGTCCACTCCATGCCTCTGGACTGGCTGCACCAAGAAAGAAAGCAGGGTAATTGTTGTAGGTGACTCCCTTCTCAGGGGAACAGAGGGCCCTATTTGTTGGCCTGAGCCAACCCA
>NW_023311041.1:6443-6585 GCF_011077185.1 Oxyura jamaicensis | reverse complement strand
GAGCCACTACAGTTCCATGGGAGCCAAACCCTTCTCAGCAACGCCTTGGGTCTGACGGATGAAGATTTCCTGAAGCCTCCATAGGAGAGCCCGGGGAAGCTGCATGTGGCTGAGATAACAAACGGTGTTGGGGGGGGGGGGG
>NW_023311041.1:0-6343 GCF_011077185.1 Oxyura jamaicensis | reverse complement strand
GTGGGGGGGGGGGGGGCTGGCACGAGAGCAATGCTGCTGCAGCCCCCCTCTGAGCCCAGAGGCAGGGGACCCATGCTGGAACACTTTGCTCCTGGGGGATGGATGGAGCCCATGGGACGGAGCCATGGGGGAGCAGTTGTTGAAAGTGGATGGGGGGAAGACGTTTGGAGTTTTTTTCTGTTTCTCACAGACATATATCCACCCCTTATTCCATACCATTTATGTCATGCTTAGGTTACACCCTTTCCAATAGATTCCAGTTGACCATCATTTTCATTCATAATGAAATATATATATATATATATATAGAATGTCCACTAAGTTTGCATAGTCCATGACTGACTTCAGGCTCCATCTGTCATCGCAGTCTTTCAGGGCAGAAGAGATGGTGTGTGATGTTGGAATGTCACACGTTGAAGTCTGTTCTCGTTCCACTGCATCACTTCGTTTGTCCAATGCTATTGAAATCCATTCATCAGTATCTGCGTAGTTGTTACTGTGATACTATTAGTAAGACATTGACATATAGGAATCATAGTAGTGATGACATACAGTATTATATAATAACTAACATAATACAGTCCAATTAACGGGCTTCTTTCACCCAGTATTAAATCCCCTTGAGGTACACACCGAACTTCCCCATTCTTTTGCATTACCCACCAAGTGCATCCAGGTCCCTGAGCAAAAGCAATCCCACAAATGGGTTTGCCTTTTCCTGAGGCAGGAGTAGCCCAGACTGTCTTTCCCAGCATGTTTCTTACATGCACTACAGGAACTTTATCCCCCTCTACAGTACGTAAAAGGTTTGATTGGGCAGGTCCAGCTCGGTTGGCAGATCCCCTAGGATTGACTAACCAGGTGGCCTTTGCCAAATGTGCATCCCAATTTCTGAATGTCCCAGCACCCATTGCTTTCTGGTAGCTTGTTGTACAGTGGGGCTTCTTCAGCACGGACCACCTCCTCCTCTGATGACATCCCAAAGTATTTGCCTTCCGGCCAGTCCATAATCACTTCCAAGATTCCTGGGCGACTGGGGTTTCCTATTCGAGCCCCCTGAGTAATCAGTGCAACCCACTTGCTCCATGTAGCATCAGTTGCATGATGTGTAGAGGGGACCCTTCCTTTGAACATCCAGCCCAGTAGTGGCAGTTGGGGTGCCAGGAGGAGCTGCGCTTCAGTACCAACCACTTCCGAAGCAGATCGAACTCCTTCATATGCTGCCAATATCTCCTTTTCGGTTGGAGTGTAGTGAGCCTCAGATCCTCTGTATCCCCGACTCCAAAACCCTAGGGGTCGACCTCGAGTTTCCCCAGGTTCTTTCTGCCAGAGGCTCCAGGTGGGGCCATTCTCCCCGGCTGCGGTGTAGAGCACATTCTTTACATCTGGTCCCGTTCGGACTGGCCCAAGGGCTACTGCATGAACTATTTCCTGCTTAATTTGTTCAAAGGCTTGTCGTTGCTCAGGGTCCCATTCAAAATCATTCTTCTTACGGGTTACTTGGTAGAGTGGGTTTACAATCAGACTGTAATTTGGAATGTGCATTCTCCAAAACCCCACGACACCTAGGAAAGTTTGTGTTTCCTTTTTGCTGGTTGGTGGAGACATAGCTGTTATTTTGTTGATCACATCCATTGGGATTTGATGATGTCCATCTTGCCATTTTATTCCTAAAAACTGGATCTCTCATGCAGGTCCTTTGACTTTATTTTGTTTAATGGCAAAACCAGCCTTCAGAAGGATTTGGACTATTTTCTTCCCTTTCTCAAAAACTTCCTTTGCTGTGTCACCCCACACAATGATGTCACTGATGTACTGCAGGTGTTCAGGAGCTTCCCCCTGTTCCAGCGCAGACTGGATCAGTCCATGGCAAATTGTAGGGTTGTGTTTCCACCCCTGGGGCAGCTGATTCCAAGTATATTGGACTCCCCTCCAAGTGAAAGCAAACTGTGGCCTGCACTCTGCTGCTAGAGGGATGGAGAAAAATGCATTAGCGATATCAATTGTGGCATACCACTTGGCTGCCTTTGATTCCAGTTCGTACTGGAGTTCTAGCATGTCTGGCACTGCAGCACTCAGTGGTGGTGTAACTCCGTTCAGGCCATGATAGTCCACTGTTAGTCTCCACTCACCATTAGACTTTCGCACTGGCCATATGGGACTATTAAAAGGTGAATGAGTCTTGCTGATCACTCCTTGGCTCTCCAGTTGACGAATTAGCTTATGGATGGGAATTAAGGAGTCTCGGTTGGTGCGGTATTGCCGCCGGTGCACAGTTGTGGTAGCAATTGGCACTTGTTGTTCTTTGACCCTCAGCAGCCCCACAATAGAAGGGTCCTCTGAGAGACCGGGCAAGGTAGACAATTGTTCAATGCCCTCTGTCTCTAAGGCAGCTATGCCAAAGGCCCAGCGGAACCCTTTTGGGTCCTTGAAAAATCCTCTTCTAAGATAGTCTATGCCAAGGATGCATGGAGCATCTGGGCCAGTCACAATACGGTGTTTTTGCCATTCATTCCCAGTTAGACTCACTTCAGCTTCCAATACAGTTAATTGCTGGGATCCTCCCGTCACTCCATAAATACTGATGGGCTCTGGCCCTTTATAGCTTGATGGCATTAGAGCACATTGTGCACCGGTGTCTACTAAAGCCTTATACTTCTGTGCGTCTGATGTGCCAGGCCATCGAATCCACACAGTCCAATAAACTCGATTGTCCCTTTCCTCCCCCTGGCTGGAGGCAGGGCCCCTCTAATCCTCGTCAGAATCTTCATTCCTGTGTCTGGAGGACTGCCTGCTGGATGTTGTAGCAGCAAGTTTCTCAGAGAACCCCTTTTTCCTGCTTGTTTTTCCTTGCAACTCATGTACCCGTGCCTCTAGGGTTGAGGTAGATTATCCATCCCATTTTCTCATGTCCTCTCCATGGTCACGTAGGTAAAACCACAGGGTGGCACAGGGTGTGTACCCCCCTATCGTCTTCCTTGCACAAAAGGGCACTTACCCCTAATAGCTGAGACACTGGTTCCTTCAGGTGGGGAGGAAAATAATCTCGCTTCAGGGTGGTGGACCTTCTCAGAAGGTTTCTCCAAAGTATTCTCTTTTAGTTGATGGACGCTTTCAGAAAGTTTCTCCACAGCCGAGACGCAGGCCTGTAGGGAAGAGGAGAGACTTTCTTCGTACTGCCAGAGTTGTTTAGCCACATCACCCACTGTGGGTTCCTCATCCTCTTTCCAGGCCATTATTGCCAATGAGCTGGCATATGATGATGGTGCACTTCATACAAACTTCCGCCACATGGGTCATGTACACCTGACGTCATCTGGATCTGTGGATATTTGTTCATTGTCTAGGTCCTCATAGATCACCTCCCGTACGGCTAATTCCCTCAGGTACTGGATTCCCTTCTCCATACTGGTCCACTTGCCTGGAAGACATACAAGTTCTTCCTTGTAGGGATATCTTTCCCTCACAGCTGATAGGAGACACCTCCAGAGGCTGTAAGGTCGTACTCCATCTCCAATTGCTTTGTCAATGCCTGCATCTCTAGCAAGGGATCCCAGCCACCTGGCTTCCCCGCCCTCTAATTCCACACTATTGTCTCCAGTGTCCCAGCACTGGAGCAGCCAGGTGACAAGCTGCTCGCCTATACAGCGACTGAAATCTTTTCACACATCTCGTAGCTCACGCTCATTTAGGTGTCGGCTAGATACTGCTGTTTTTGCGACATCTTCATCTTCATCTTCCTGCTCCTCTAATAGCCCGGCGTCGTCTTCTCTACACCTAGACCTAGCAGAAGACTCTCTGCATTCTAAACGGCCTGACTCTCTGTACCATTTTTTCACCTTGGTTACGGGTGCAACTGACATTGGTAGAGTTTGTTTTCCTGGCTCAGCCTTGGGGCCCGTTTTAGGGCTTGGAGTGGCTGCTGGGTCTGTCTCAGAGACTGAAGTGGCTGCTGGGTCTGTCGCTGAGGTTATACTGGCATTGAGTGCAGCTCGGTAAGCATAGGCCAAGCCCCAGCACGTTGCAGTGATTTCTGTATGCCAGGATGATGACACACCTTTTTCAAGCACTCCACCAGTTTTTTAGGAGTTTTCAATTGTTCAGGGGTAAATTTCCAAAGCCCTGGAGGTGCCCACTGCTCTAGATGCCTGCCCATATCCTCCCACTCTCCCTGCCACTCATAACTATCCTGCCTCAGGACAGATCTCTGGATAACACTCAAGTATTTGTTTAACCTTATACAGAACCTGAAACGCATTCAGGAGACATAACAATGAGAACATGCTGGTCTGAACATCCCAAGGATATTCAAAGTTTTGGAAAGCTACCATAACTCACCTGGAGGAGAAAAAAGGGAGAGTGAACAAATGGGAAAAAACATCTTCCCCTGACCCCTCCATAGATTGGCTCCCTGAAGAAAAAGCATTAAAAGTGTAATTGTTAATAGTTTCTGAGGTAGGGTTCCCAAAGTATCGAGTTGATGACAATGCTGAGTACAATTACCAGGTTAGTCTCATGGCCGGTAACTTTATCGTATCATAAGCCAGTGTTACACAGTACAGCAAAATAATAACCTTGTACCAACCCCCAGCATTGATAAGCAACACAACAGGGAACACATACAGTAAGTAATGTGCTATGTAACTCAATTCGGAAAACAGGCACAGCAGACTTGAGATCACAAAAATCGACATTGTGAGTAGTAAATATTAAACTGATGAAATGTTTATCAGAACTTTGTTTTAATACACTCTATTCAGATCTGTCGTTATCTCAACCCTTTAAGCCCCACGCTGGGCACCAAAAAGGACTGTTGTGGTTTAACCCAGCTGGCAGCTAAACACCACACAGCCGTTCGCTCACCCTTCCCCCTCCCTCTCTGGGATGGGGGAGAGAAACGAGAAAAATAACTGAAATCTATGGGTTGAGATAGGGACAGTTTTATTAGGACAGGAAAATAATAAAAAAATAATATGTACAAACAAGTGATGCACAATACAATTGCTCACCACCCACTGACCGATGCTCAGTCTATTCCCAAGCAGCCGGCCCCCCACCCCGGCTAGACCCCCCTATATATTGTTCAGCATGACGTCAGATGGTATGGAATACCCCTTTGGCCAGTTTGGGTCAGCTGTCCTGGGTCTGTCCCCTCCCAGCTCTTGCTGCACCCCCAGCCTGCCCACTGGCAGGACAGAGAGAGAAGCTGAAAAGTCCTTGGCTTAGTGTAAGCACTGCTCTGCAACAAGTAAAACATCAGTGTGTTATCAACATTAGTCTCGTCCTAAATCCAAAACATAGCACTCTACCAGCTACTGGGAGGAAAATTAACTCTCTGCTAGCTAAAACCAAGACATGCCCCAGCTTGAAACATTCCCATCCAACATTTGCATCCAAAATGCCCAAACACATGTGAAATGATGGGTGTGCTGGAGCTTTGGCTCAAGAGTAGTGTGGTAGCACTGCAAGATGTCCATGCCCAGGTCCTTGTGCCAGCAGATGGCAATGGAAGAAGTGTGATTCCTTGCAGGGACAGTCACCTGGCATGAGCAAGGCCGGCTCAGGGCAGCCTTCTCTCCTCCTCCCCGGGCAGGGCTGGAAGGGAAGGAAGGGCAGCTGCTGGCTGTGGGCCTGTGAGGACAAGGACAGGCCCCGAGGAGATGTCTGCATTTCCCGATGCAGGAAAGCAGCCCAGAGAGCAGGGTGCCTTCTGGGCTCCCATGCAGCTCAAAGCATTGCTAGTCTCCAGAATCCCCAGGCATCTTTTTGCCCATCTGGCGATGGAAAGCATCTGCAGCTGCGTGGTGTCTAAAGGGCCAGGGACACAAGGCTGTTGAGCTTTCTCATGCCATTGAGCAGATGGAGCTTCAGAGCTGAGGAGAGGAGCTGCGATTGTGAGGAGTTGGTCCAAGGGAAGCACTGAGCTCCAAGCTGAAGCTAAGGAACACCAGGCATTTGACTGCACACATGGACTCCTGGGTTTCCATGGCAAGGGTTTGGTAGCAGGGGGTGGTCTGCAGGGGTGGGCTCTGTGAGCAGAGCCCAGCAGCTGCCCCATGTCAGAGCAGAGCCAGCTGCAGATGGCTCCAAAGGGAGCTGCTGCTGGCCAGAGCTGGGCCAGGGAGTGACGCTGGGTGGGCTTCTGGGAGAGCAGGTGGAAGGAAGGGAAAAAACCTGCTGGCAACAGCATCTGGGAGAGAGAGGAGTGAGAAATGGAGAGAGAAGCAGCCCTGCAGCCCCCAGGGGAGTGCAGCAGGAGGGCAGGAGGTGCTCCAGGCAGGCAGCAGCAGTTCCCCTGCAGGGAGAGGCCCCTGCTGGAGCAGGCTGTCCCCCTGCAGCCCAT
>NW_023311040.1:0-13564 GCF_011077185.1 Oxyura jamaicensis | reverse complement strand
AACACATACCTTCAAACTCTTCGCACCCGTGTCCTTGTGCCAATAACAAAAAATCAATTGCCGCTCTATTCTGCAGTGTTGCTTGCCTGATGGAATCAGTGTCTATTAGTAATGCACTCAATGCAGCAGAGGTAGCATTAGTCTGCTTTGCCAGCCAGCAACCTAGCTTATTTAGCGTTGTTAGAGCTTGAGCAGCAGCTACGCCGGGTGCAAGAATCGAGGCAGCGATAACCTTGCCAGCCTGCCAAAAATCAAGGTTATCTTTGCAGTCTTTCTGGTAGTGACTGACACTGCATTTAGTACGCTTATACTGTCTCGAAATTTTTAGTATCATGGTTGTGTTAGGGGTTAGTAATGTGTCTTGGTTTTAGCTAGGAGAGAGTTAATTTTCCTCCCAGTAGCTGGTAGAGTGTTATGTTTTGGATTTAGGATGAGACTAATGTTGATAACACACTGATGTTTTACTTGTTGCAGAGCAGTGCTTACACTAAGCCAAGGACTTTTCAGCTTCTCTCTCTGTCCTGCCAGCGGGCAGGCTGGGGGTGCAGCAAGAGCTGGGAGGGGACAGACCCAGGACAGCTGACCCAAAGTGGCCAAAGGGGTATTCCATACCATCTGACATAATGCTAAACAATATATAGGGGTGGCTAGCCGGGATGGGGGGCCAGCTGCTTGGGGATAGACTGAGCATCGGTCAGCGGGTGGTGAGCAATTGTATTGTGCATCACTTGTTTTGTACATATTATTATTATTATTATTTTATTTTCCTGTCCTAATAAACTGTCCCTATCTCAACCCATAGATTTCATTTTTTTTTCTCGTTTCTCTCCCCCATCCCAGAGAGGGAGGGGGGAGGGTGAGCGAACGGCTGTGTGGTGTTTAGCTGCCAGCCGGGTTAAACCACAACAGTCCTTTTTGGCGCCCAACGTGGGGCCCGAAGGGTTGAGATAACGACAGATCTGAATAGAGGGTATTAAAACAAAGTTTTGATAAACATTTCATCAGTTTAATATTTACTAATCACAATGTCGATTTTTGTGATCTCTAGTCTACTGTGCCTGTTTTCCGAATTGAGTTACATAGCACATTACTTACTATATGTGTTCCCTGTTGTGTTGCTTATCAATGCTGGGGATTGGTACAAGGTTATTATTTTGCTGTACTGTGTAACACTGGCTTATGATACGATAAAGTTACCGGTCATGAGACTAACCTGGTATTTGTACTCAGCATTGTCAGCAACTCCATACTTTGGGAATCCTACCTCAGAAACTATTAATAATTACACTTTTAATGCTTTTTCTTCAGGGAGCCAATCTATGGAGGGGTCAGGGGAAGATGTTTTTTCCCATTTGTTCACTCTCCCTTTCTTCTCCTCCAGGCGAGTTATGGTAGCTTTCCAAAAGTTTGAATATCCTTGGGATGTTCAGACCAGCATGTTCTCATTGTTATGTCTCCTGAATGCGTTTCAAGTTCTGTATAAGGTTAAACAAAAACTTAAGAGTGTTATCCAGAGATCTGTCCTGAGGCAGGATAGTTATGAGTGGCAGGGAGAGTGGGAGGATATGGGCAGGCATCTAGAGCAGTGGGCACCTCCAGTGCTTTGGAAATTTACCCCTGAACAATTGAAAAATCTTAAAAAACTGGTGGAGTGCTTGAAAAAGGTGTGTCATCATCCTGGCAGTACCAGACATACAGAAATCACTGCAACGTGCTGGGGCTTGGCCTATGCTTACAGAGCTGCACTCAATGCCAGTATAACCCCAGCGACAGACCCGGCGGCCACTTCAACCTCTGAGACAGACCCAGCAGTCACTCCAAGCCCTAAAACGGGCCCCAAGGCTGAGCCAGGAAAACAAACTGTACCAGTGTCGGTTGCACCCGTAACCAAGGTGAAAAAATGGTACAGAGAGTCAGGCCGTTTAGAACGCAGAGAGTCTTCTGCTAGGTCTAGGTGTAGAGAAGACGACGCCGGGCTATTAGAGGAGCAGGAGGATGAATATGGAGATGTCGCAAAACCAGCAGTATCCAGCCGAAACCTAAATGAGCGTGAGCTACGAGATGTGCAAAAAGATTTCAGTCGCTGTATAGGCGAGCAGCTTGTCACCTGGCTGCTCCGGTGCTGGGACACTGGAGCCAATAGTGTGGAATTAGAGGGCGGGGAAGCCAGGCGTCTGGGATCCCTTGCTAGAGATGCAGGCATTGACAAAGCAATTGGAGATGGAGTACGACCTTACAGCCTCTGGAGGCGTCTCCTATCAGCTGTGAGGGAAAGGTATCCCTACAAGGAAGAAGTTGTATGTCTTCCAGGCAAATGGACCACTATGGAGAAGGGAATCCAGTACCTGAGGGAATTAGCCGTACGGGAGGTGATCTATGAGGACCTAGACAATGAACAAATATCCACAGATCCAGATGACGTCAGGTGTACACGACCCATGTGGCGGAAGTTTGTACGGAGTGCACCATCATCATATGCCAGCTCATTGGCAATAATGGCCTGGAAAGAGGATGAGACACCCACAGTGGGTGATGTGGCTAAACAACTCCGGCAGTACGAAGAAAGCCTCTCCTCTTCCCTACAGGCCTGTGTCTCGGCTGTGGAGAAACTTTCTGAAAGCGTCCATCAACTAAAAGAGAATACTTTGGAGAAACTTTCTGAAAAGGTCCAGCACCTTGAAGAGAGATTATTTTCCTCCCCACCTGAACGAACCAGTGTCTCAGCTATTAGGGGTAAGCGCCCTTTTCTGCAAGGAAGACGATACGGGGGGTACACACCCTGTGCCACCCTGTGGTTTTACCTACGCGACCATGGAGAGGACATGAGAAAATGGGATGGAAAATCTACCTCAACCCTAGAGGCCCGGGTAAATGAGTTGCAAGGAAAAACAAGCAGGAAAAAGGGGTTCTCTGAGAAACTTGCTGCCACAACATCCAGCAGGCAGTCCTCCAGACACAGAAATGAAGATTCTGACCAGGATTAGAGGGGCCCTGCCTCCAGCCAGGGGGAGGAAAGGGACAATCGAGTTTATTGGACTGTGTGGATTCGATGGCCTGGCACATCAGATGCACAGAAGTATAAGGCTTTAGTAGACACCGGTGCACAATGTACTCTAATGCCATCAAGCTATAAAGGGCCAGAGCCCATCAGAATTTATGGAGTGACAGGAGGATCCCAGCAATTAACTGTATTGGAAGCTGAAGTGAGTCTAACTGGGAATGAATGGCAAAAGCACCGTATTGTGACAGGCCCAGATGCTCCATGCATCCTTGGCATAGTTTATCTCAAGAGAAGATTTTTCAAGGACCCAAAAGGGTTCCGGTGGGCTTTTGGGATAGCTGCCTTAGAGACAGAGGGCATTAAACAGTTGTCTACCTTGCCCGGTCTCTCAGAGGACCCTTCTATTGCGGGGCTGCTGAGGGTCAAAGAACAACAAGTGCCAATTGCTACCACAACTGTGCACCGGCGGCAATATCGCACCAACCGAGACTCCTTAATTCCCATCCATAAGCTAATTTGTCATTTGGAGAGCCAAGGAGTGATCAGCAAGACTCATTCACCTTTTAATAGTCCCATCTGGCCAGTGCAAAAGTCTAATGGTGAGTGGAGACTAACAGTGGACTATCGTGGCCTGAACGAGGTCACACCACCACTG
The DNA here is from genome assembly GCF_011077185.1 of Oxyura jamaicensis. Taxonomy (NCBI): domain Eukaryota; kingdom Metazoa; phylum Chordata; class Aves; order Anseriformes; family Anatidae; genus Oxyura; species Oxyura jamaicensis. The sequence continues at coordinate 9,908 of NW_023311040.1, read as the reverse complement.
AGTGCTGCAGTGCCGGACATGCTAGAACTCCAGTACGAACTGGAATCAAAGGCAGCCAAGTGGTACGCCACAATTGATATCGCTAATGCATTTTTCTCCATCCCTCTAGCAGCAGAGTGCAGGCCACAGTTTGCTTTTACTTGGAGGGGAGTCCAATATACTTGGAATCGGCTGCCCCAGGGGTGGAAACATAGCCCTACAATTTGCCATGGACTGATCCAGTCTGCGCTGGAGCAGGGGGAAGCTCCTGAACACCTGCAGTACATCGATGACATCATTGTGTGGGGTGACACAGCAAAGGAAGTTTTTGAGAAAGGGAAGAAAATAATCCAAATCCTTCTGAAGGCCGGTTTTGCCATAAAACAAAATAAAGTTAAAGGACCTGCATGAGAGATCCAGTTTTTAGGAATAAAATGGCAAGATGGACGTCGTCAGATCCCAATGGACGTGATCAACAAAATAACAGCTATGTCTCCACCAACTAGCAAAAAGGAAACACAAACTTTCCTAGGTGTCGTGGGGATTTGGAGAATGCACATTCCAAATTACAGTCGGATTGTAAACCCGCTCTACCAAGTAACCTGTAAGAAGAATGATTTTGAATGGGGCCCTGAGCAACGACAAGCCTTTGAACAAATTAAGCAGGAAATAGTCCATGTAGTAGCCCTTGGGCCAGTCCGAACGGGACCAGATGTAAAGAATGTGCTCTACACCGCAGCCGGGGAGAATGGCCCCACCTGGAGCCTCTGGCAGAAAGAGCCTGGGGAAACTCGAGGTCGACCCCTAGGGTTTTGGAGTCAGGGATACAGAGGATCTGAGGCTCACTACACACCAACTGAAAAGGAGATATTGGCGGCATATGAAGGAGTTTGATCTGCTTCAGAAGTGGTTGGTACTGAAGCACAGCTCCTCCTGGCACCCCGACTGCCAGTACTGGGCTGGATGTTCAAAGGAAGGGTCCCCTCTACACATCATGCAACTGACGCTACATGGAGCAAGTGGGTTGCACTGATTACTCAGCAGGCTCGAATAGGAAACCCCAGTTGTCCAGGAATCTTGGAAGTGATTATGGACTGGCCAGAAGGCAAATACTTTGGAATGTCATCAGAGGAGGAGGTGGTCCGTGCTGAGGAAGCTCCACTGTACAACAAGCTACCAGAAAATGAGAAGACATATGCCCTATTCACTGATGGGTCCTGTCACATTGTGGGAAAGCATCGGAGATGGAAGGCTGCTGTATGGAGTCCTACACGATGAGTTGCAGAAGCTGCTGAGGGAGAAGGTGAATCGAGTCAATTTGCAGAAGTGAAAGCCATCCAGATGGCTTTAGATATTGCTGAACGAGAAAAATGGCCAGTTCTCTATCTCTATACTGATTCCTGGATGGTAGCAAATGCCCTGTGGGGGTGGTTACAGCAATGGAAACAGAACAACTGGCAGCGCAGGGGCAAACCCATCTGGGCTGCTGCGTTGTGGCAAGATATTGCTGCCCGGGTAGAGAACCTGGTTGTAAAGGTACGCCATGTAGATGCTCATGTGCCCAAGAATCGGGCTACTGAAGAACATCAAAACAACCAGCAGGTGGATCAGGCTGCTAAGATTGAAGTGGCTCAGGTGGATTTGGACTGGCAACATAAGGGTGAACTATTTATAGCCCGATGGGCCCATGAAACCTCGGGCCATCAAGGCAGAGATGCAACATACAGATGGGCTCGTGATCGAGGGGTGGACCTGACCATGGACACTATAGCACAGGTTATTCATGATTGTGAAACATGTGCTGCAATCAAGCAAGCCAAACGGTCAAAGCCTCTTTGGTACGGAGGACGATGGCTGAAATATAAATATGGAGAGGCCTGGCAGATTGATTACATCACACTCCCTCAAACCCGCAATGGTAAGCGCCACGTACTTACAATGGTGGAAGTGACCACCGGATGGCTGGAAACATATCCTGTGCCCCATGCCACCGCCCAAAACACTATCCTGGGCCTTGAAAAGCAAGTGCTATGGCGACATGGCACCCCAGAAAGAATTGAGTCAGACAATGGGACTCATTTCCGAAACAACCTTATAGATACTTGGGCCAAAGAACATGGTATTGAGTGGGTGTATCACATCCCCTATCATGCACCAGCCTCCGGTAAAGTTGAGCGATACAATGGACTGTTAAAGACTACACTGAAAGCAATGGGTGCTGGGACATTCAGAAATTGGGATGCACATTTGGCAAAGGCCACCTGGTTAGTCAATACTAGGGGATCTGCCAACCGAGCTGGACCTGCCCAATCAAACCTGCTACATACTGTAGAGGGGGATAAAGTTCCTGTAGTGCATGTAAGAAACATGCTGGGAAAGACAGTCTGGGCTACTCCTGCCTCAGGAAAAGGCAAACCCATTCGTGGGATTTCTTTTGCTCAGGGACCTGGATGCACTTGGTGGGTAATGCAAAAGAATGGGGAGGTCCGGTGTGTACCTCAAGGGGATTTAATACTGGGTGAAAGAAGCCCATGAGTTGGACTGTATTATCTTAGTCACTATATAATACTGTATGTCATCACTACTTTGATTCCTATATGTCAATGTCCTACTAATGGTATCACAGGAACAACTACGCAGATACTGATGAATGGATTTTAATAGAATTGGACAAACAAAGTGATGCAGTGGAACGAGAACGGGCTTCAACGTGTGACATTCCAACATCACACACCATCTCTTCTGCCCTGAAAGACTGCGATGACGGAGCCTGAAGTCAGTCATGGACTATGCAAACTCAGTGGACATTATATATATATATAATAAATGAAAATGGTGGTCAAATGGAATCTATTGGAAAGGGTGTAACCTGAGCATGACATAAATGGTATGGAATAAGGGGTGGATATATGTCTTGGTTTTAGCTAGGAGAGAGTTAATTTTCCTCCCAGTAGCTGGTAGAGTGTTATGTTTTGGATTTAGGACGAGACTAATGTTGATAACACACTGATGTTTTACTTGTTGCAGAGCAGTGCTTACACTAAGCCAAGGACTTTTCAGCTTCTCTCTCTGTCCTGCCAGCAGGCAGGCTGGGGGTGCAGCAGGAGCTGGGAGGGGACAGACCCAGGACAGATGACCCAAACTGGCCAAAGGTATATTTCATACCATGCTGAACAATTAATACAGGGTGGCTGGCCGGGGGTGAGGGGACCACTGCTCAGGGATGGAACGGACATTGGTCAGCGGGTGGTGAGCAATTGTATTGTGCATCACTTGTTTTGTACATATTATTATTATTATTATTTTATTTTCCTGTCCTAATAAACTGTCCCTATCTCAACCCATAGATTTCAGTTTTTTTTCTCGTTTCTCTCCCCCATCCCAGAGAGGGAGGGGGGAGGGTGAGCGAACAGCTGTGTGGTGTTTAGCTGCCAGCCGGGTTAAACCACAACATAATGTTAACTGGCCGAGAATGCACGGGCCTCCCCTTATGTGCAATGGAATACCTTGCCATGCTCTGTCACCACAGATGAGAAACACCCCAGGGGGGAGTGCAAATGGCATGTTCGAAGATTTTGACACATTAGGAGAGGTGTAGTTGCACCAAATTGAACCATTACGATATATTCCCAGACTGGGTGTAACATCAACTACAGTGAGATTGCTACCAGTATAATTAAACCTCATACATGCTGGCGCGTTAACACATCCTAATATATCAAGTTCCTGTGGTTCTAAGGTTGCATGAGCCAGTCGTGTGTTCCAGCCATCCCAAGCATTCATTGCTTCCTTACTGACATTGCCCGGACAGGAGGCATTCCAAGAGCGGGCCATGCTCTTAGCATCGGTGGTGTTGATGATTCTATGCAGCTGTTCATCACGCAGTGGTATACCAACCAGACACGTTGTAAAAGGGTTGTCCGCATTGGTCATGGACAGGCAGATGTGCTCTTGTCCAGTCATGTTGGCGAGCGTGACCCAGATGTTTCGCCGAGGCTGGATGGAGAACCAGGATTCCCCGAGCTTGCAGAGGTTGAGGAGGATGAGGGTCCTAGCCAAGGATGAACCGCTCGCGCTGGAACCCATCTCGGTCCTGTCCCTGTGGAGACACAAGCATACCCTCGCCCCCAAGTTAATAAAGAGTACGGACCCTCCCACACCCCTGTATTAAGATCACAAATTTTAACTAAAGGTTTATCTTCATACAACGAAGTGAGGCCTGTCTTATGACTACCAAAGTGTTTGACTATTGGAGAAATCTCTTTGTGTGAGAAAGGCATAGTTAGGTGGTTCATCACATATATAACCTTTGCAATTCTGTTTTGTGGTGTCTCCATCGTCTCCCCCTTTTTTTGTTTGTCCAGCAAGGATTTAAGTGTTCTGTGTGTACGTTCCACTATGGCTTGTCCTGTTGGGGAGTGTGGGATGCCTGTTTTATGAGTAATACCCCAAGTGTGAAAAAACCCTTCTGTGCATTTGCTAGTGTAGGCAGGCCCATTATCAGTTTTGACTTCTAATGGAATACCCAGGGCCGTGAAAGCAAGTCGAAAATGAGCTTGCACATGTCTGCTTGCTTCCCCACTCAATGGGGTTGCCCATACAGCATGTGAAAAGGTGTCTACAGAGACGTGGACGTACTTTAACCGGCCAAATTCAGGGACATGGGTGACATCGGTCTGCCAGAGTTGTAATGAGCCGAGTCCCCTAGGGTTTACTTCCGGGAACGGTCCCTGTACGTGTTGGCAGTCGGGGCAAGTCTGCACTATAAGCTTGGCGTCCCCTAGTGGAATTGTAAATTGTTTAGCTAACGATTTAGCCGGCTGGTGAAAGAATTGATGAGAGGTGCGAGCTTGGAGGAGCTTATCAGGGACCGGGGGATATATGGCCAAATTGGTTAACGTCAGCTCGCGCATTGCCCTCGGTAAAAATGCCTGGTAATGAGGTGTGACTGCGAATGTGTATGATGCAATATGGGTGCAGACGTCGCTCTATTAGGAACAAGAGTTCCTTAAATTTCAAGAATAACATCTCATTATGAATGTGGCGTATGTGTGCTCGTTCTATTCGTTGTACGACTCCCACAACATACTGGGAGTCGGCCACAATATTCAGTGGCTCCTGTTCCCAACGTTTACAGGCCATGACAATAGCGTGAAGCTCCACAATTTGGGGGGAGCCTCGCACTATATCAGTTATGTCTTGCCATTGTTCGTTCTCTTTCCATGTGACAACCGCCTTTCCCGTTTTCCCCGAACCATCAGTGAAAACCGTCCTCCCCTGCACAGGTTGCCATTGACACAAAGGTTTCGGTTCAATCGCTATGTTGTTACAGAAAGTGATCAACTTATGAGAGGGGAGATGTATGTCGACACGCCCAACAAAACCTGTAAGTGCGAGTTGCATCTCTAAGCTATTGTGTAAACACCAGTCGAGATAGTCTTTTACAATAGGCACGACTATAGTGGAAGGTTCAACCCCAGCTATCTCAACAATTCGGTCTCTGCCTTTTCTTATTAGGGCCGCAAACATGTCCACCCTTGTTGCTAATGTCTTTGAAGGTTGGTGCGGCAGAAATACCCATTCTAACAGCAGCAGTGGGTCTGGAGCGCTCGGATCCCACTGCGCTATGATAGCTAAAGGTTGCGGATTCTGATTGCATATGTACAGGTGAATAGGCAAGTTTTCCACCCGTCGATGACACTGCTGTTTCATCAATTTTTCCTCTACATGTCGTAATGCCTCTTTTGCCTCTTTTGTCAATCGGCGTGGTGCAGTAATGTCATTGTCCCCTTTCAGGAGGTCGAACAACGGTGCTAACACCTGATTAGTTATTCCACAATAGTTCCGTATCCAATTAATATTGCCGATGAGTTTCTGTAAATCATTGAGAGTCTCAACCTCATGCGTGATAGTGACAGTTTGTGGTTGGATGGTTTGCTGTAAAATCCTCCACCCCAGATATTTCCACGGAGCCTCTAGCTGGATTTTTTCAGGGGCTATTTGCAACCCCCATGCCTGTAGCTCTCGCGTGAGGTCTGGCATTATATCCTGTATCGTGGATTCGGACGGCGAGGCTACCAAAATATCGTCCACGTAATGATAGATATACGCCTCCGGAAATCGTTTTCTAACAGGGCTCAAAGCTTTCGCGACATACATTTGGCATATTGTCGGGGAATTTTTCATTCCTTGCGGAAGAACAGTCCAGTAATATCTGTCCATAGGTTCACTTTTGTTTATTTTAGGCACAGAGAATGCAAATTTCGGTGCGTCCGTCGGATGGAGCGGAATGGTAAAGAAACAGTCCTTGAGGTCAATTATTATAATATTCCAGTTCCGTGGGATCATAGTGGGCGAAGGCAGGCCCGGTTGGAGGGATCCCATCTCTTCCATAACTGCATTGATTTTCCTTAAATCGTGTAGAAACCTCCATTTCCCACTCTTTTTCTTTATCACAAACACCGGGGAGTTCCAAGGGCTGGTAGTGGGGGTTATATGTCCTGCTCTCAATTGCTCCTGGACAAGTTCTTGTAATGCTGCGACCTTTTCCGCAGAAAGCGGATACTGATCCACCCACACTGGTTGTTCAGTCCTCCAGGTGAGCTTCATTGTCGGTCGCTCATCAATGGCCGCTACTGAAAATTTTCCGGGCAGCTCACGGTGAAATTGCCTTGCGCCATTACATCTCTGCCTAAAAGACTAATCGGAATGAGAGCAGCATACGGTCTTACAGAAAAAGCAGAGCCCTCTTGCATTTTGATGTCAGTGGGTATTTAGATATGTACATCCGTGACATCCCCCGACCCCACAAAGCTCTTTTACGGTCGAGTCCAAAGGCCATTCCTTCGGCCAGTCCTTTAGAGCTATGACCGTGACATCAGCTCCTGTGTCTACCAACATCGATATGACTGCCTGAGTGGTCCTAGCAGGCTTTGAGTAATAGAATGTCAAAGTCAACATCGGCCTTGGGTTTGCGACGGCCGTAGCCCAAAAAAGTTCCAGCCGACTGGTTGAATCAAAACCCACACTTCCCTGTACCTTGTCTTTAGTACGGGGTGCCCTTTTGTGAAATAGTATTAATTGAGCTAATCGAGTCCCAGCAGGAATATGTATTGGAGGAGAAGGGGTCCAAACCATTGCATGAAGTACGCCGTCATAATTAGAGTCAATCACCCCCGGTAGCACAAAAAGTCCCGCCAGACTAGTATTGGACCGCCCCGTCAATATAGCATCGCATCCTCTCCCTAATGGCCCTTTAATATTCAACAGCGCCCTCCAGACTCTTTTATCCCAGACGGTACAGTCTACGGTTGTGGAGAGATCCACTCCGGTGCTCCCTCGGGTTCTGGCTGAGAGGGAGTCCAGGGTGACATATTCGAGGGTTCTTGCGGGGGGGGCACTGTGGTTGTCATCATGACTCTCGAGGTGGCTGGTGTAGCACTCGGAATCGGCCGCTCCCCCCGCGAGGCATTTGTGTCATCGCACGCCCGCGTCCCGCGCTCGGCCCCCGGTTTCCCTTCCGGGTTGAAAGGGTCTGGCCGTCTGCATGACATTTGGAGCGACAGTGGCTGGCCCAGTGCTATCCTTTTCTGCATCGCGGACATACACTGGGAGGCCCAGCGCTGCCGGCCGTGGATCCCCCCTTCTTATGCAGACAGTTAGCCGCAAGATGCCCTATTTCCTGGCAACGGAAGCAGCGCCTGCCGTTATTCACAGCCAATGCTGTGGCGAAAGCGCTGGCTAGAGCGGTCGTTTGGTGCTCGACTGAGCCCACCTGATTGCATGCCTCTATCATTTGTACTAGAGAGGTCCCGGGGGGGGGCATTGATCGCAAAATCTTTTTACAGTCGGCATTCGCGTTCTCAACTGCCAGTTTCATTATCAGGGCCTCTTTTGCTTCTTTGTTATCAACCTGCTTATCCAGCGAATCCCTTAATCTGTCTATAAATTGCATATAGGGTTCATTGACCCCCTGTCGTATGCTGGTAAAAGACGGCTGGCTCCTCCCCGCCTCCAGTAGTTTCAGCAGAGCTTGCCATGCCAAGTGGGCCGATTGCCGCAAGATGGCACCGTTGAGCCGCGCTTGTAGCCGTGGATCCAGTACCGGCTCAGTCTCCATAAGCTGTGGGAGTCCGGCACCCAAAAGAGGGTCGCCTACGGGTCTTTCAAGATTCTGCAACGCCGCTACCTCACACAGCTCTTTCCATTTCTGTTCCCACAATAATTTTTGAGTCGGGGTGAGGATCATAGCAGCGATTTGACAGACAATCATAGGGCACCAGTAACTGACCTGTCATGACATTTTCTAATAACGAGTGAGTGAAAGGCGCATGTAGCCCGTAGGTGGTAACTGTCTTTCTTAATTCTTTAATCAGATCCCACTGAAAAGCTTGATATTCGTTCAGCCCATTATTTCGCACCATTACCGGGAAAGCCATACCAATCGGATCCCCATCCCTTAAAGCCTCCCGGCGTATCCGGTCCCAATGCCTGCAAGGGTCAAAATCAGTTTCTGCGGGGGGAACGCGATGTCACGGAGAGATGGTAACCAGAAGTTCAGCATCTACGGGAGGTGCCGATGGTGATGACGGCGAGAGGGATGTATTGAGACCCGAGCCTGCCTCCCTTTCGAGATCTATTAAATCGGCAGGTTCCGCCAGCACACAAGCTCCTCCTCGTGCCTCACTAGCTTGAACCACGGATTCCGCCAGCGCGCAAGCACCTCCTAGTGCCTCACTAGCTTGAGCCACGGATTCCGCCAGCGTGCAAGCACCTCCTAGTGCCTCATTAACTTGAGCAACAGCAGCCTGTACCCTTTTCTCCGCACGCCAAGCTTTTAACGTGTCAGTTACCGCACGCCAGGTAGTCATTACATCTGCTGCTGTTGTATCCCCTCGCAAAGCGGCCTCCCAAATGATAGTCCCCGCTTTTTCCCAAGTCTCTGCATGAAACACCGCCGAGATCGTCGACGGGGCACCATTCTTTTGTAAAAACTTTAACAGTAGTCTCAACTTATATGAATCGTACTTCGTCCCTCTTTTCTCTAACAGTTTGTGTAACAATTTGACTATCGCCTCCTCCTCGGACGATAGATTCGCCCCCATTGTTCTGCCCGATGCTCACCTGGGGATAGGTGTGGATCCGGATGGGGAAGCTGCAGTCCAGCTGTCAGCTTGATTCGTTCAGCGGGGTTCCCTTCGGATGCTATGCCTGCATTGTCTGTCCGTATTTATCTGTATCACGGCGGGGTCACCATTTGAAGGGAAAGAATAACATGACTCCAGGCTGGTGTGTAGCTGAAGCACTTTATTGTCTGACCCATCTACTTATATAGGCTTAGTGTAACTACATGCTTTTATCACACAACTTGGCCAAGTTTGCTCGTTAGCTGTTATTATTGTTCACAGGGTGATCGCACAGCAGCCCTATCTCCTGATGAGCAACAGGCCTAACTGCACCTGTTGTTTTTTAACCTTCCAGTCTCCCATTAATACCTCCTTTATCTTCAGGCTACGTGACTTTCGCCTCATTCTGCATTTTCCTTTTCTTTCTTCACTTCTGTGTCTAACACACTCCACATACTTTCTGACTGCTTTCCCACAATTCCCCCTCCTTTTATTTCTAACGGCCAAGCTGATTGTATTGAGCGCAAGAGCATTCTTTGTAAGCATTGAAATAAACATGGCACAACTAGCAAAACTACAACGATTACTAGCAAAACTATAATAGGCCCCTTTATTATCTCCCTCACCCAGCCCCCAGTACCTAAACTCTGCAACCAGAATTTTAAAACCCACGTGCTGGTTGTTAGTTTGTCTGTTAATTCTCTGAGATTAGACAGCTATTGATGTATCGACTGAGAGTGATCACTTATATTCATGCAACACATACCTTCAAACTCTTCGCACCCGTGTCCTTGTGCCAATAAC
>NW_023311039.1:0-1543 GCF_011077185.1 Oxyura jamaicensis | reverse complement strand
GGCCACTCTTACCCATTTCCCCTGCTGGAGCCTAGGATAACCACTTCCCTCCCGTGGGCGATTGGCAAACCCTTATTACACTGCAATAGCATGCATGGGAAATTCTAATACTGCATTTTGAAGCAATTTCCGTAGTCGCTTATCCGTGGCTAGCTACTTTATGTCAACCTGCTAACTTCAGGTTTAAAATCATCACTGCAAGAAATAAAGATCCTTTTCCGGTTCCTAATACATCAAAGCGTGCAAAAAAATAAATTAAAAAAAGCCCCAAATAAAAGCCCTCAAACCCATCATACCAATTGTTAAAACAACATTCATAACCAATAGTACTAGCAGGTCGTCAGTGCGCTATCTGAAAATTCAACAAGGCCTTTTACCTTCAGCATTAGGCAAAGCATCTGTCTCCTAAACTACAGCTGACCAAAAGCAAACGGTAGCCTACAGAAATCTACACCAGGTGTGGACACTAAACAGTCACACTGCATTCTAGGTTCAGTACTTCACAATCTCTATGTCCTTCCACGTCATTGTTTTCGTTGGCATTGGTTAACAACTGACTTCATTTGCAATTGGCCTGGTCACAAGAGCTCCTATTTGAATATTAAAAAAAAAAAAAAAAAGTTGAAATTAGATATACTTTGAGCTCAGGGTGATCCACAATAACTCCAATGTCTGGCTCTGTAGAAACTTCCACAGTGTTCTCAACACTCACCTGTTGCTGGTCTACCTGAGAATGTCCAGTAGGAGTCATCTGAAGTGTCCAAGAATCTGGAAGGACACCCATTTCTTCAGTCAGTTTCCTGTTCATCTAGAATACAGTCTCAATGAAGTACCCTGGACCTGCAAAACCATCTCTTTTGACAAATACAGAGACAAAATTGTTCTCGTCTTCACTGAAAAATACTTGGCTTCTCCCTTCTTTCCACCTAAAGTCACTGCCCCATAAAAATTAGAAACTAAGACAAAACTAACAAACAAAAAAAAACACAATGAAACAAAAAGCACTAGAGAAAAGGGTAATAGCGGAAAAAAAATAGTCATGTTGCCAGTTCTGGTAAGGAAACACATCTTACACTGCAACACTAGGGCATAAGTCTCCTATTCCACATATTACTTTGGATCCACCCATCTTGAAGTGTAGCTTTTGAACTGCACATTTATGCTGCTCATTACTGGAAAGTGCCTCCTACAATAAAAGAACGTCAGTGATTGCTGCTTTGCAGTTAGGTACCGTTTGAAAAAACAAACTTTAGAATCAAAAAAACAGCACCTCCAGAAACACGTGGCCTTGGCTTGCATAATTAGAGGAGCAACATCATCATGGAATAAACCAGGTGATGATTTTTGAGAGCTGTAACAGAAAAAAATAGAGTGAAATGGAAGGCTAAAGCTAATCCTCCTCAGCGAATAGAAGGTGCTAAATGACCTGTTGGACTTTTCACTTAGCATTTGAAGTTTGCTCTTCAGAATTTAGAGGTTCCCATCTTAGTGCTGAATGTCCAGGAAGCTTGGCGCTCTCCTTTTCAGCATCAGGTTCAGTCAG
>NW_023311038.1:0-12110 GCF_011077185.1 Oxyura jamaicensis | reverse complement strand
GATTCCCACGGATCAGGCAGGGATAGAAGCTCCGAGAGCGACTGAAGCGACTGGAAGTGACGCTTCTGCCCCTTGTGCACTGCAATGTGTGAAAGAAAGGAGGAGAGAGGGGCAGAAGAGAGGAGGAGAGAAGATGGCAAGGGGGGAGGGAAGGGGAGGGAATAAAGGGAAGGGAAGGGGAGGGGAGGGAATAAAGGGAAGGGCAGGGCAGGGCAGGGCAGGGCAGGGCAGGGCAGGGCAGGGCAGGGCAGGGCATGGTATGGGAGTGTAGGATAGCATAGGAGTTGCGTAGCATAGGGGAGCTGAGGGGAGGGGAGGAGAGTGTAGTATAGGGGAGGTGAGTATAGCAGAGTGTAGGGGAGGGGAGTGAAGGGGAGGTGATTGTAAGGGAGGACAGTGTAGGTAGTAAAGGGGAGGTGAGTGTAGAAAAGGGGAGTGTAGGTTAGTCCAGGGTTGGGCAGCGTAGGGGACGTTGCTGTAGGGGAGTGTAGGGGAGGGGAGCGTAGGGTCCGGGAGTGTCGAGCAGTGTAGGGGAGGGTGCGTGGGAAGGGAGGGGGAGAGAATGGGAGGGGGAGGGGAGTGCTTCCATCAATCAAATTTCCCAATAAATGACCTTTTTGTCTGGATCCCAAGATTTCTCTTGCCATTCATTCCACAACCTGATTTATCCCTGCAGTCTGCATATTGCCCAGAGCCAAGAGAGGTTTGGCACGCACAGAGGTGGCTGAGCATTTTCACAACTACCTTTCCTTAAGAACTGACTTTTGCTGGAATGCCAAAGATCAGGGAATTGATTAACATCGGGATGGCAGCTGAGCAGGGGAAACATCTTCCAAACTTCCCAATCTTTTCTTCATCCAGAGCTACAGCTCCTTCTTCTCTGCTCTCCGGCTCTGGAAGCTTCTGTCAGCTGCTTAGGAAGCAGAAGCAGTAAGATGGGATTTAGAGGATCCAGCTCTAGCATCAGTGCCAGTTAGAGGAAGCCATCAATTTCTAGGGAGTCCAGTGTTTGAAGAGAGTTTAACCGGCTTCCCAAGGCACATACACTCGTGCCAAGCCACCGATTTCTCTGACTCCCCAGTGAAAGAGAATGAAGTGCAAAGCACCAAATGCTTGAGAGAGGGAAAAACAGATGCCTCTCAACTGTCTGCGAGGAAGAAGGCAGTCAGCTCTTAACAGATTATTTGCCATCTCATCTGTGTCTCAAAGATATTACATTTAAGACAGTAGCCTTTTACTGCCCGCGGGGCTGATAGAGCTTACAGACAAGACACAAGGGCAGCAAAATCCCTCCCTTGTTCTCACCCAAGGACAAAACTCTGATGGGAGAGAAATGCAGGTTAAGTTCTCCAATCTCACAGCACTTGTTGACACCATTGGCTACGCGTTACCTCTGAAGTATTGGAAGATTTCTCGAGGGCTGACTGATTCAGATGTGGGTAGCTTTAAAGCCCACTTGTCCATGTGCTATGAATTTTGAGCCACAGGCATTTCTTCCCTAGACCCGTTACTATGCCAGGCAGTCCCAGGAAGCGTAAAACCTTCACCTGTGCTCTCCAGCAGTTGCGTCCTGCACTTTCTGAAGGTTCCTTATGCCGTCATCTGTGGCTGGAAAAAGGGAAACACCACTGCCATTTTGAACAAGGGTCGCAAGGAGCACCTGGGCAACTCCAGAGCAGTGAGCCTCAGCTCTGGGCTTGCTAAGATCATGGAACAGATCCTCCTGGACACAATGCCAAGGCACATGCAGGCCACGGAGGTGATCCGAGACAGACAGCATGGCTTCACCAAGGGCAAATCGTGCCTCACCAGTCTGGTGGCCTTCTGTGCTAGAAGAAGATGTCAGTTGACAAGGGAAGCCTGATCAATGTCATCTACCTTGACTTTGACATGATCCCACACAACATCCGATGCTCTAACCTGGAGAGACAGGGATTGGAAGGCTTGACTGTTTGCTGGATCAGAATGTGACTGCATGAGAGTTGCAGTCAATGTCTCCATATCCAAGGGGAGGCCAGTGACAAGTGGTGGCCTCCAGGGATCTGTCTTTGGACTGGTGCTGTCTCGATCTCTATCAATTCCATAGACCGTGGGATCGAGTGCACCCTCCGCAAGTTTGCAGACGACCCCCAGCTGAGTGGTGCAGCTGCTCCACGGGAAGGAAGGAGGCCATCCACAGGGGCCTGCACAAGCTTGAGAAGTGGGCCCACGGGAATCCCATGAGGTTCAACAAGGCCCAGTGCAGGGTGCTGCAGCTGGGTCGGGGCAATCCCAGACATGAGGACAGCCTGGGAGAAGACCTCATTGAGAGCAGCCCTGCCGAGAAGGACTTGGGGGTTGTGGTGGACAAAAAGCTCGAGCTGAGCCAGCAGCGTGTGCTTGCAGCCCCAAAGGCCACCGGTGTCCTGGGCTGCACCACCAGAGGAGTGGCCAGCAGGGGAGGGAGGGGATTGTCCCCCTCTGCTCTGCCCTCGTCAGGTCCCACCTGGAGTGCTGCATGCAGGTGTGGCGCCCCCAGCACCACAAGGACCTGGAGCTGTTGGAGTGTGTCCAGAGAAGGGCCCTGAGGATGATCAGGTGGCTGGAGCACCTCTCCTGTGAAGACAGGCTGAGAGAGCAGGGCATGTGCAGCCTGGAGAAGAGAAGGCTCCGGGGAGACCTCAGGGCGGCCTTCCACTACTTCAAGGGGGGTTATGAAAAAGAGGGAGAACCCCTTGGTTCTTGGGCAGACAGTGACAGGACCAGAGGGAACTAAAGGAAACGAGGGTAGATTTAGATGAGATGTTAGGAAGAAATGCTTCACTCAGAGGGTGGTGAGGCACTGGCACAGGTTGCCAGAGCAGCTGGGGATGCCCCGTCCCTGGAGGTGTTCAAGGCCAGGCTGGATGGGGCTTTGGGCAACCTGATCCACTTGGTGGCATCCCCAGCCGTGGTCCAGGGCTGGAAGCAGGTGATCTTTATTGTCCCTTCTAGCTCAAGCCATTCTATGTTTCTAGGATTCCATGACTCTGCGCTTTCAGCCATATCTGAAAAATGCCTTAAGATAGGCATCCCCTGCACCTAGGGCTTCCCCTAGGATCAGACACCTGTGTTTCACTTGCTCTACCTCGAACAGCAACACTACCTAAGAGCCAGGTGCCTGCTGTTTCTTCTCTACTTCTTCTTCTTGTCTTCTTGCCTAACTTCTTGAGCTTCAGTTGTGTTTAGCTTGTGCAGTCGTGTGCTTCTCCTTTCCTAAGAAATCATGTCATATGCAAAGAAACAGCAAGCCGAAACAATCAGCACATAGCTAACCCTGTGGACCTCCAGGAGACGAAGAAGCAGAACCAGTGAGCAAGCATGGGGTTGAAACACACAAAGATCACGTAGGCAAGAATAGAAGGAAGAAATCTCCGACTATCAGCACTGTGTTTTTCCTGGCAAATGACATGGGACATCACAGTGCCATGCACAGGAAGGGCTAAGGCAAGATGTTGGTGCGGCGCCTGGTGCGGGAAGGAAAGCGTCATACTTCTTTGAGTGAGCGTTTTCCTTTGAAGCTTTATCACCTTTCCTTCCTTCCTTCTCCCACGCTGGAGAAGCCAGCTGAGGAGGAAAGCCGTGCCCGTGGATGAAGCCAGGGTCCATGCAAGTTCCTGGCCTGCAGGCGAAGCCCTGCCTCTGCGCTCAGAGGGGGGCTGCAGCAGCACTGCTCTCGTGGCAGAGAGCCCCCCAGCACCGTTTGTTATCTCAGCCACATGCAGCTTCCCCGGGCTCTCCTATGGAGGCTTCAGGAAATCTTCATCCGTGAGACCCAAGCCGTTGCTGAGAAGGGTTTGGCTGCCATCGAACTGTAGAGGCTCCTGCAAGAGTGCAGGGGCACGTCTGGCGCTGGAGAGGGGCAGGAGCAGCAGGTGGCTGCGTGCCTTTTCCTGCACATCCTCCAACTGGGTCTGGCTGGGATGTTAACTTTCCCTGCAGCAGCCCATACAGTGCTGCGCTCTGCACTTGTAGCTAGAACAGCAGTGGTATCACACCAGTGTTGTGTCTGCTGCTGAGAAGTGCTGGCACAGCATCAGGACTCTCTCTGACCCTCCTAGGGGGTGGGCAAAAAGTGAGAAAGAAACATCACCAGGGCAGCTGACCTAAACCAACCAAAGGGATATTCCATACCATATGATGTCACACTCAGCAATAAAAGGTGGGAAAAGGAAGAAGAGGGGAGGGGTGGGCTCTCGTTGCAAAAACGTCTGTCCTCCTCCCGAACACCGGCTACGTGCGTTGAGCCCCTGCTTCAAGGACGTGGTCAAGCATCGCTCATTTGTGGGAAGTAGAGAGTAATTTCTTTCCTCTGCATTTCCACATAGCCTTTACTTGTTTTGTTTAGTTTTTCCCTTTCCCCCTCCCTTTTCCCCTTTCCCTTTTTTCCCTTAAGTTGAATTGTTTAATTAATAATAATATTTCCTTAATTATATATATATATATATATATTTATTTTTTCCCCACTTTAATTAAATCATCCTTATCTCAACCCGTGAGTTGTTCTTTCCTTTACTTCTTCCCCTCCTCATCTGAGGAGGGGGAGGGAGAGAGCGGTTGTGGTGTTCAACTGCCTAGCACGGTAAAACCACCACAACATCCTCCAAGTGGGGCCCAGCCCAAGTGATGCAGCTCAGCCCAGCTTAAGGGATTGGAGGGTTTTCTGTACATCTACACTTCACTTTCACATTCCTGGATGAGGCACAGTCCTTTCCCCAAGCCTTCCCTGTACACTTCTCAACAAATAACAAATCCTTGTGCTAGGAAAAACAAAGAAACAAGCAAACACTTTGGGATATACATTTGCATTTCAGTATCGATGGAGGAAAGAGGAAGAGGTAGTCAATGCCATTGCGGATCACAGCAACGGATTTTTTGTCCAGCCAGTGCTCATCTCCCAGCAGATGCTGATCTTCCAGCATCAGGAGTAATCTTCTCATACTATTTGGATAGCACGGAAATTAAAGAACAGCATTTCTCCTTTCTCAGCTGAAGCAGCTACATTACACTTGACAGCAACAGAACGGGAAGTTGAAGCTCATCTCCTTTTATTTACTGGAGACAAGATTTTTGATCCTGTTAGCGATGCACTTGCCAACCACTCCTCCAGGTACATCTCAGACTTAGCTTTTCACATCCTGTTGGTCTCAACTCGTTGGGAATTGCTGTCACTTAGCCTGAATTTTGCACCTTCTTGCACAAGAGCAAAGGGAACGCATTGCTTCCAACGCAGCTAAGACGGCAGAGAGGGAGGTGCCTGGCTCCTGTTTCAAGCAGTTGGGCACCCCTAGCCACAGGGCATCCCGTGAGCTCCTGGAGGGGGAAAGCAGGCAGCAGTGCCCCAGCTTGAAACATTCCCATCCAACATGTGCATCCAAAACGCACAAACACATCTGAAATGATGGGTGTGCTGGAGCTTTGGCTGAAGAGTAGTGTGGTAGCACTGCAGAATGTGCATGCACAGGTCCTTGGGCCAGCAGCTGGCAATGGAAGACCTGCGATTCCTTGCAGGGACAGTCAGTCGCCTGCCATGAGCAAGGCCGGCTCAGGGCAGCCTCCTCTCCTCCTCCCCGCGCAGGGCTGGAAGGGAAGGAAGGGCAGCTGCTGGCTGTGGGCCTGTGACGACAAGGACAGGCCCCGAGGAGATGTCTGCATTTCCCCATGCAGGAAAGCAGCCCACAGAGCAGGCTGCCTTCTGTGCTCCCATGCAGCTCAAAGCATTGCTAGTCTCAAGAAGCCCCAGCCATCTTTTGGCCCATCTGGCGATGGAAAGCATCTGCAGCTGCGTGGTGTCTAAAGGGCCAGGGACACCAGCCTCTTGAGCTTTCTCATGCCCTTGACCAGATGGAGCTTCAGAGATGAGGAGAGGAGCTGCAATTGCATGGAGTTGGTCCAACGCAAGCACTGAGCTCAAACCCAAAGCTAAGGAACACCAGGCATTTGACTGCACACATGGACTGCTGGCTTTGCATGGCAAGGGTTTGGTAGCAGGGGGTGGGCTGCAGGGGTGGCCTCTGTGAGCAGAGCCCAGCAGCTGCCCCATGTCAGAGCAGAGCCAGCTGCAGATGGCTCCAAAGGGAGCTGCTGCTGGCCAGAGCTGGGCCAGGGAGTGACGCTGGGTGGGCTTCTGGGAGAGCAGGTTGAAGGAAGGCAAAAATCCTGCTGGCAACAGCAGCTGGGAGAGAGAGGAGTGAGAAATGGAGAGAGAAGCAGCCCTGCAGCCCCCAGGGGAGTGCAGCAGGAGGGCAGGAGGTGCTCCAGGCAGGCAGCAGCAGTTCCCCTGCAGCCTGTGCAGGGAGAGGCCCCTGCTGGGGCAGGCTGTTCCCCGACACCCCATGGGTCCCACATGGAGCAGATCTCCACGCTGCAGCCCGTGGAGGAGCCCCCGCTGGAGCAGGTGGATGTGGCCTGGAGGAGGCTGCGGCCCATGGAGAGCCCCCGCAGGAGCAGGCCCCGGGCTGCAGCTGCAGCCCGTGGAGAGGAGCCCAAGCAAGAGCAGGGGGCCTGGGGGGAGCTGCCGCTCGTGGGGGACCCATGCTGGAGCAGTTTGCTCCTGGGGGCTGGATGGAGCCCGTGGCACGGAGCCATGTGGGAGCAGTTCCTGGAGAGCTGCTGCCTGTGGGCAGCCCCCGCAGGCTCAGGTCGGGAAGGACGGCATCCCGTGGGAGGGACCCCACGGGGAGCAGGGGCAGGGAGGGACCATGAAGGGCTGGCGGAGACAAAGTGCTATCTACTGATCGCGTCCCCCATTCCAAGTGGAACGTCTCAGAATCAAGCTCTTTTTGTCTGTAATCCTTTCTTAAGGAACAGATTGATCACACCCCCTCCACAGATGTGTGGTAGCACAGAACAATTGTTGAACTCCTCTCATTCAAGTCCATCTGGGGATAGCGGTACTTCTCCAATGGGTTCTGCGACATGCGCCTTAGCAACAGAGAGTGTTGTGTTGTCATTGCAAGGCGCCTATGGTGACGACTCCAGCAACACAATCGCATTCCGTCCCCATGGCAATTTGGGAACAGCTGCCTCTGGGCAAGGTTAGCCAGGAGGGACAGAGAAGTGCGCTGGGTGTGATGAAACCCCGTGAGGATTTGTGGATCCCACCTTGAGGTGCACGGAGAGGGCCCATGCTCTTCTGTAAGTGCTTTGATGCTTGGCTAAGGAAAAAAACGTGTTTTTATTGTGAATGCTTCATTTGGGTATTCTGTAGTTTGTGTCAAGTCCTTTCACAAGCATTACGTTTGGTACTTTTGCTCAGTGGTGTAGCTGCACAGAGTGACAGATGCAAGGTATGGGTGAGGGCCTCTGCATGTTCTCTTTTTCCTACACCGCATCAACAAAGAAGGGTAGACAAAGAGGAGCGTGCTGTGGTCCTCCCACAGACCTCAAGTACCAAAGCATAAACAAGAGACGTAAAAGTACCCCTGTCCCATTACAACTCAGGACAGCATTGTACTTCATGCAATGGGCTGGCCTGTTGAGTAGAGTGTCTCAGGATGTTGTGTATGAAGATGCACTCCACCTGCTTTCAGATTAGCACTTGCAGTGAGCAAGCTGCCTGACCTTCACATTTTTTATTTAATTTTTCACCTGAGTTTTGCTGATTCATTCTTGGTCTAGAAAATAAATAACTAAATAAATAAATAAATAAATAAATGAAGGCAGTCAACTCAGATCAAAATAAAAGGATTTTCTTTTCATTAATTACATGTCCTTAACCTGACAGACTTGGTTATTGACTTAGAAGGTAAATATGTGGCCAGACTGCAACATTTATGCTCGCAGGGTGGGACAGCTCTCATCAAGGTGATTCAGGGTAGTTTCTGGAAAACAAGACATCAGATGGTAAAGTTAATCTCCAAAACTACTTTTTTTGTGCTAACGTAGGAAAGGCAAGGAAGAGTAAAGGTAAGAGCCGTAAGGTAAGTTGCTGTAAGAAGCAGCGACTGGGAAGGAAACTTCCTTCTGCCTGATACGGCTCCATATCTAGTTGTCACGTACCAAGAGAGCAGTCCTAAGTTTCCTGGGGAGAGGAAGAAGAAGAGACTGACAGACTGTAAAAAGAAAAAATGGGAATATGTCTTTTAGGAAATAACACTACCTGGAAATATAGACCAGGAGAGTGTTCTAAACCAAGACAGAAAGTTGTGAAAACTAAAACCTAAGAGTTTCATGAACCAAGAAAGGAATACATTTTGATTATGGAGTTGTGTCCAGTGTTATCTTGGAAGATATGATTTCCACAGAAAAGGGATCTGGTGCTTGAATTGTCGGTAACGCCCTTCTCTGTGTATTCCCTACTGTTGAGGAAGGGCTGAAGTCACACTGCAGGTAGAAGCATGTTCTCACCCAGATACTTCGCTGTCTGTTTTCACAACAGGTCGAGGAACAGAATGTCTTTGAAACCACTGTGCCCATGACCAAGTTCATTCATCCTGGTGGACAAGGTAAAAGCTCTGGACAAGCAAAGGGGAGGGATGGCTGGACATACCATATGAGCACTTAAACCTTATTTCTCTAGGAAACCTTACTGAGAAATCAAAACGGAACAGAACAGAACAAAACAAAACAAACAGCTAGCTTGCTGGAGACAGTGTCTGGGAAACAGGGAAAACACTTGCAGACAAAACCATATCAAAGGACTAATGCTTTGAGCTTAATTCTAAAGAAACATCATCAACTCCAACTCTGGTTTATGATCCCAACAGGCTGCTCTAGTAACATGTCCCATTGGATGACTTTGCAGCCTAGATGTCAGCAATGCAGCTTGGGATCACCTTCTCCGAGTTCAGTTGGAAGGGATGAGCAAGGAATTGTTCCTGGCTTGATGGAAAGCTGTTCTCAAGTCTGTTTTCTAACACTCTGACAGATACTTCTCTGTCCATCTGCCAACTCTGGTGGGAGTGTCAAGTTGTGGCAAGAGGGATTTCCTATTCCTCATGTCACCTGGTGGACACCAGCTTTCCTAGGAAATTGCTGATGTTGCTGAGGAGGCAGCAGGATCAAAGCCCTTGCTGATGAAGATAGCACAAGTCTGGGGAGGCTCTGGCATTGCTGTACGATGCTGCTCCCTGATTGTGACCCAGGACTCAGGTTCTGAAGGAAGCAAAGCAAGCTAGAGGAAACATGTCGGTCCTGGTAATTGTCTTTGATTTAGTTAGTTAGTTAGTTAGTTAGTTAGTTTTCCTCTTTCACTTGTAGGGAAATGTAAATCTTTAAAGCATTGGTTTGAAAACACAGTTTTATGGCAATGATGAGGGGTGTGCCCCTGAACCTTGTTTGGAACCTGTTTAACCTCCCTTTGGTTAGAGGAGACCTAGGCTCCAATTGATGCTTCCCATGATCAAGCGCTATTCTTTTGGTATTCTTTTCTTTGAGGATCGTAAGGGAGCTTGAGAAGAGTTCTAAGTCTGATTCGTCTTTTCCTTTGCAGGATCCAAAGCTCCATATTCCAGCTGCTCTTCATCTCTGAGCTTCAAAGCTTCCCAGGCCAGAAGAGAACTGAGATGAGGAAGGAAACAGAATGCTGATGAATATTTCCACTTCCCACCCGTAAGTGTTGTGAAAGAAGCAGGTGCATTTCTGGAGTGGTAGCAAGTCAGTAAAATAATGAGTGTGCACTTGAAGGCAAGTAATGGGACAAAAATGAAGCCTGCAAGGCCCTGGGGAAAGGCAGTCTTTAGGCTGCTTCTAGATCCAGAGTTTCTTAGGTTATTCCACAGCCTCATCTCCACTTGCTTAGAAGCTGTGAAGATGGGAAGTACACTTAGTGTTTTTCATCCATTCTGGCTAAAGTTAGACAAATTTTCCCTGGCTAGCAAAGCAGAAATGACAAAGAGACCCCCCTCTGGGTCTCTTCAGAATGCTCCTAAGATCCCCCAGACTGGCTAAGTAGAGATGCTGCAGTATAGCTGCAGTATAGCTGCAGAGAGATGCAGTACAGATGGTGGGAGAGATGCTCTAGCATGGACATGACACACTTGGACAGCATCTTCTCTCTCACAGCAACTGATGCCTTGGTTCTTCACATCAAGCAGAGCAGTTGCTTTGCCTCCAGAACCTGCAGACTGACCTCTCGTGTGTAGCTGTGCTGGACTGAGGGTAATGTTTGCAACACACACTCACGCTGTATTCACTTCAACTTGGAGACAAGAGAGCAAGAAAATAACCCGCAGATCAGTTGCTTAGGTTTCTGTCTGTCTGTCCGTCCGCCTTCCTATCTAGCTATCTCCATACACATATATTTAATTATGGATTTCCTTATTTAAAGCTATCTTTTGTTCACCAACATGAATCCTCGGCCTGTTTCTAAGGTATGGGACACACCTGGACACTAGAATACTGTATAAATTCTTTTCATCTCGTCCTTGCTAAGGTTACTGTAGCTTAAAAATAATTGTGCATAAAATTACCTGCTTTTACTCTTGAACTATGTATATATATATTTATTCTCTTCTACAGTCCTATAAAGAGGAGTGAACTCCAAAGGAAAGAGAACCCAATTGGATTTCCATTTCTCAGTTCAGTATCTAACCCTGATAGATTCACTCCCTTTCAAACAGCACACTCAACAGACGAACCAGTAACAATTCCCATCCTACTTCTGGTCTAACAAGATGTCACTGCACAGTAGGTCTTTGCCTAACCCTGCAGTTACCCCCTAGGCACTGCAGTTGCTTCCTTGTTCTTCTCCTTTCCTTGTTTTTCATGTTGACTTTTCTAACCAATCCTTCATGGTCCAACACTGGATTCATTTACCTCCTTAGATCTCAAGAGAATAAGGCATTTGCTTCAGAGGACAGGACTTGGATGCTTTCTAGGGCTAACGTCCAAAGTTCTCCAAGCACTTTTCATCAGGGATTTCCCTCTCTCTCCATCTTTCCATCTTCCTTCAGAACTCTGAACTTCCTCTAGGGATTAGGTGAAGAAGGAGACGGAAACCAGCTGCAGCCATAGCAGCCATAGGAAGGCCACGCTTCTGTCAGGAAGGAATGCCGAGCGATTCCATGGTGGCCTTTGGACAGATTGCCTCTGGTCCCCTGGACTAAGCATCCCCAAGGGATATGTCAGACCTCTGGGAACGATCTCTCATTCTCTCTTCCCCTGCAGTCTCCCTGAGGACAGGGTGAATGTTCATTGCCCATGTGGAAAGGAACTCCTCAGTGAGCTCTTTCTAACCCAAATCTCGTTTTTGGCTCCTAGTTACAGAAAGCACTTGTGCAGCCAAGCTAAAGCGTTGACCATGGAAGGAGTGGAACTACTTCCAAAGCTTCGGTGCTGCTGCTTCCAAGCAAAAGTGCAATGGAGACGGGGACCTAGCAAGAGGACCTGTCCAAGCCAGGCTGGAATGGAAAGGCGCCTGCCTGAGCCACAGCAAGAAGTCAGCCATTCCCAGTTGGAGACTGTTGCTGGCCTAGTAGTAACACAGCAGCTGGGAGGCTTCGGATTGCTGCTGATGGATTCCCACGGATCAGGCAGGGATAGAAGCTCCGAGAGCGACTGAAGCGACTGGAAGTGACGCTTCTGCCCCTTGTGCACTGCAATGTGTGAAAGAAAGGAGGAGAGAGGGGCAGAAGAGAGGAGGAGAGAAGATGGCAAGGGGGGAGGGAAGGGGAGGGAATAAAGGGAAGGGAAGGGGAGGGGAGGGAATAAAGGGAAGGGCAGGGCAGGGCAGGGCAGGGCAGGGCAGGGCAGGGCAGGGCAGGGCAGGGCATGGTATGGGAGTGTAGGATAGCATAGGAGTTGCGTAGCATAGGGGAGCTGAGGGGAGGGGAGGAGAGTGTAGTATAGGGGAGGTGAGTATAGCAGAGTGTAGGGGAGGGGAGTGAAGGGGAGGTGATTGTAAGGGAGGACAGTGTAGGTAGTAAAGGGGAGGTGAGTGTAGAAAAGGGGAGTGTAGGTTAGTCCAGGGTTGGGCAGCGTAGGGGACGTTGCTGTAGGGGAGTGTAGGGGAGGGGAGCGTAGGGTCCGGGAGTGTCGAGCAGTGTAGGGGAGGGTGCGTGGGAAGGGAGGGGGAGAGAATGGGAGGGGGAGGGGAGTGCTTCCATCAATCAAATTTCCCAATAAATGACCTTTTTGTCTGGATCCCAAGA
>NW_023311037.1:0-1023 GCF_011077185.1 Oxyura jamaicensis | reverse complement strand
AGATGCTTCTTTCCTGTGGGAGATGCTTGGGTCATCCAAAGAGGTCCTGGCATGAAACAGGGGAGGTACTCCTGTGCTTTAAAGCTGTGCTTTGGTGCCCTGGGGAGATGCTCAAGTGCTCTACATAGCTTCTTGACTTTGCCAAAGACATGGTTTTTTGGTGGAGGAGAGTATTTGGAGTGAAATGGTTGAATGCTAGGAGGAGATGCATGGGTCCACCAGGAAAATGTTTATGTCCCCTGGGAGGATGCCTGCAAGGTGCTTATGCACCCCATGGAAGCTCTTGGCTGCCAAGGGAGGTGCTTCCCATCTCCAGTGACCTGTTTGGGTGCCCCAGGTGGGGCTTTGGAGCCCTGGGGAGATGCTTGGGTTCTCCACTCAGATGGAGGAGTGCGATGGGGAAATCATTGGGTACTCCAGTGAGGTGCTTGGCTGTTCCAGGAAGGTGCTTCTGTGCTGCAGGGAGATCCTTTGGTGACAGGGGCAGAACCTTTGGTGAACAGGGGATAGCTTTGTGTGCTCCACGGAGGCTTTTCTTCTGCCCCACAGGTATGCTTACGTACTGCAGGGAGATGCTTGTGTGCCCTGGGAAGCCAATCATAGCCCCAGGCACCCAGGGATATTCCTGAGGAACCAAGCACCACCCCAGACAACCCAGGCATCTTCCTGGGTCACTCCAGCAGCACCACTCAGTACTCACTGAGTACCACCTCTCAGGAAACACCAACATCTTCCTGGGCAACCCAAGCACCTCCCTTGGACGCACTAAGCAGGAAAGAGCACGCTAAATAACCGTGGGAGCCAGAATGCACAAATACTGCAGAACAGTGACACTAAGTGCTATAAGACAAAACAAAAATTACCTCCACCAAATCCCTTCTGTCATAGTCTTCCCAATCTTTCTAAATACATTGATTAATCGTGCCATATACTTTTTCCAAGTCAAATACGTCAGATCCCTTACTTAGCTCAATGACAGTGCGGAACAGTTTCTGAAGAAAACAATGGGGAAAAAAAAAAAAA
>NW_023311036.1:0-1220 GCF_011077185.1 Oxyura jamaicensis | reverse complement strand
GCGGTAAAAATGTCTCAAGGATTTTAGCAAAGTGCAAGACTGAACAGCTCCAGAGGATGCTCCTTGCACAGTGGTGCTTTGCTGTCCCTGTTACAGACGTGTCCCCAGGGGCAGCCAGGAGTCCTGCTGGCCTCTCCCAGAGCCTCGCCACCCCGGTGCCTCAGAGACATCCTGAAAGCAGCTACGTAAACCCCACAGCTTTGCCCTCCTTTGATCTTGTTCCAAGAATGAGACTCAGTATACTGAGAAATCATTTTTGCTTTCTTAAAGGAAAGGTTCTCAGATAGCGTGGGGGCTCAGCGCAGGACAGGAAAGGAGGGCTCACACAACACTTGAAAGTTCACAGGTCTTGCATTGGTGGCAAGCAGAAGGCAAGCGGGGGCTAGCTGCACTAATGTACCTACGCTTCCTACCTGTGGTAAGGCCACAGTCATTCCCCTCGACTCCATCTGCGGCTGAACATCATCCTTCTCAGGCCGTGCCTTGATGGTCTGTCCCTGTTTCCTTTCATTGGTGGGCGTCTGTTCTTGACCTGGACACGGATCGTCTCATTTTGCATCCTGATGGTCCTCACTGACATTGTTGGTGGGCATCTGTCGCTGGCCTGGACGTTGGTCTTCTCAGGCTCAACTCTGATGCCTTGCGCCGGTGCTGTTGGTGGGCATCTGTACCAAATTGCCATCATTTTGTTAATGTCCACCCACGCCCTGATGGTCCGCAAATACTTTGTCAGTGGGTCCAGTTCCGTCTGTGCATCATCCACCTTCTGACGCTTACTGGGGGGTTGGCTCTCAAGGTCATGCATTTCTTCTGTGTAGTTCCTTTTCCTCCCCAGCCGCACCGTTTCATCCAGCCTTGGATGCTTTTGGGGGGTTGGCCATCAAGGTCATCCATTTCCTCTGCGCATTTCCTCTTCCTTTTCAGCCGCTCCATCTCATCCAGCCTGGGACGCTTCTGAGGGGGTTGGCTCTTGAGGTCTTTCCTTTTTTCTGTGTGTTGCCTCTTCCGTCCCAGACGGATCGTTGCGCCCATCCTCTGCACTTTGCAGCGCACTGCCCAAAGCCACCACAGGCTGGCAGTCCCTGCCCGGTTTCCCTCCATCAGTTGTTCTCCGAATGCCCTTCGAGTCTCTCCGTGGCACTCCAGGAGCGGGAAGCTGCCGGACTAAGTTGCTGGCACTTTGGCAACCCCTTAATAGAGGTGGGGGCAAGATGACATCA
>NW_023311035.1:271-5043 GCF_011077185.1 Oxyura jamaicensis | reverse complement strand
AAATACTCGCACACTTCACCACAAGATTGGCACCTCAAGTTGGAACTGTTCACTCACAGTGCAGGTTTTTTCTTGTTTCCACCAGAACAGTAAGACCTCATCCCCTGACACTGAATTCCACTGACCCTACTCAGACATTCCGTTCTTTCTCTCTCTCATCCAGAAATTAACTCACTCAATCAATCTCAGCAACACAAAACAGCTGCTACACAGCTCTTACCTATGCCAACAGAGTTCAGAGCAATGCTGGAGACACCGCATCACTAAGTTTTGGGACATGAGGCACTACTCATTGCTTTAGCTACCACATTCAGGTTAGTTAGGTAGTGAACACACAACAGGAAGGCATTCAAATAAAAGTCAATTAAGATGATGAACGCTATCTATTTCTGTTACTGAGAAATGGTCTTCAACTGCTTCATCTTCCTGTCAACTGCTTAACAAAACATTGAAACCCATCAAACTCAAAGTACATGACTCCATCACAGAGTTTCTTCATTAACAGCAGCAGGCTGCCTTAGGGAAAATTAAAACCTGCAACACGGAAACAGAAGACAACCAAGGTCACCAGGCCTTAGAGAGGGCTCCTGGAAATCCAGCCCGGAGAAACAAACAAGTTCATCACCTACTTGCTACTTCAAGTTCTTTCGGCAAGAACTAGCATGGCAATTTGACACAGCCTCATGGGGAAGAAATTGATCTCAGTTCTACATTTGTTTACTGCGGAACACCAAAGCCACACAGCACAAAGCTGCTCTGTAATTTCAGGAAGTCTGTCACTTGGCAGATTGGAAGAATAGGACAAAAAATCCAATGCTTTTCAATCCAATAGCTTTCGGAATTCATTTCTTCACTCATGCTCAAACTCCATCATGCTAAGAGGCAAATTCTCTCCCAAGCATCCCAGCAACTGCCAGACATATACAGAAAATAGCTAGGGGAAGAAAAACATTGCTGTCAGGCTTTATCAGGAGTCACCATTTGAGCTAACGCAAAACACAATCATTCCAGTTGGAAGAGACCTCCAAGATCATCTGGTCCAACCACCCTCCTACCACCAATGGCACCCACTAAACCAGCTCCCTGAGCACCACGTCCAACCTGCCCTTCAACACCCCCAGGGACGGGGACTCCACTCCCCTGGGCAACCCGTCCCACTGCCTCACTGCTCTTTCCCACAACAAAAGTCTCCTCATTTCTGCTCACAAACACAAGTCACGCATGCTGGAAGAAAAGCATGATGCTGGAACACCAGCCATACTGACAGAAATGGAAAAAACTTCTCATCTATACACTCCAGGTCTCGACCAAAAAGATGCAGTTTGTTCTTCAGCACCTCGGCCCGCTGTCGTTCCTGAGCACATCCTGGCAACCAGGAGCTCAGGCTCTGCACCATATTATGCCTTAAACGGACCTCTTGGACAGGGGGACTATCTTTGGCTTTGCTGAGAACTCTCATCAAAGTGCCCACCGCCAGGAAGCTCTCAGAGGAGTTTCCTCTCAGGACTGGCTGATATCAGAAATAAAACCATCATCGGTGTCCTTACTGAAATCTGCCAGTCCTTCTGGACACAAACTCATGCGGGCTCTTTTCCTCAGGAACTCTTTGGCCACTCTTCCTTCGCCAAATGCTGATTTCTCCACTCCCTGAGACACGGGGAGCTGCTCAGCCACTGAGGCAAGTGCAGGCGGCACTTCACAGGCCACCAACAAACTCTCCCAAGGAAACATGACGACAAAAGAAGGACTCAAACGCTCTCCCCTCGCTTGCCTGCCACATTCACTGCCACACCTCAACACCAAGGAAGCTGCGGCTCAACGGCTGCTTGGCACTGACAAGAACCACAAGCTTGCCCCAAGGCAGACAGCTGCACTTGCTGCAATACTCACCTACCTTGCTCCTGACGGCTGCTTCTCACGCCGGCCTGCCAAGCCCCCTCTCTGCGCTACCACATGCCCGCCACGCAAGGCTGCCTTGCAAGCCATTCCCAACAGCCAGACAACCTGCAGCTTGCCTGCTGCTCAACCCCACACATCGCAACTTGCACAGCTGCTGAACCGCCTGGGCACTGGCACCTGCACAGGCGGATCCCACACACGGCCGGCCCGGCGGAGTGACCGCCTCTTGCTGAGGTGCCGCGCCAGGACTTGCAAGGCGCGGCAGGGCGCAGTCGCTGCGGGCCACGCCGGTTCCCCGCAGTGCAACCCTGTCACCGGTAACCCCCCGCCCCCCCCCGCCTCACCTCGCTGCTGAGCTTCAGCACCGGGCCCATGGCGCCGGGCCCCGCGCACGCCGCCGCCCAGCGAACCCGCGCGCATGCGCATGCGCCGCGCCGCGCCGCGCCGCTCCGGGGGCCGCTCCGGGCTGCAAGCTCGGGGCTTGGAGGCCCGCTCTAGCCCGCGTCTCTATGGTCGCGTTCCTCCCGCTCCGCCCCAGCCGCGGCGGCTTCCCCCCCTGCCCCCCCCCAGAACGGTCCTAACGGCCCCCTTCCCACCCCCCCCTTGCTTGTTCCGAACCCAGAATTCGGGCTTCAGCACGAGGCTTCAGCAAGGCTCTCAGCTCTCGTCTCGCAAACGGAGCTGGTGTTCCTCCGCTTGGCTGGCGCAGGCTTGGAAATCCCAGATCGTCCCTGCAGGCATCTGGAGGCATTGGTTCCACTGCCGGGGCCGCAAACCCTGTTGTGTGCGGGAACAAAGTCGGTTTCCAGGAGTCCTTGGGGTGTTCCCTCCCCAGCACTGAGCTGAGCCCCGGATGGCCCCGTTGTGCCTGGCCCTGTGTGGCTTGGAAGTCTGAGGACACGCAAGAAAGATGTTGCCCGCTGTCCGTGAGGCGTTTGGCTTGCAGGGTCTGGCGTTGAGGTTTTGTTCCTTTTCTGACTGATGTCAGGCATCTCCTGGGAGCAACCGGCAGCCAAAGCACCTTTGCTCGAATTTTTCCCAAGTCTTCACTGCAAGCAGGGTCAGGGTAGCCCTTCCAAGCCAAGTTCCCCTTGGGGTGCTTCCCAAAGCAGTGCTGGTTCTTTGGTAGCAGTCTGGGCTGCAATCAAGTGAAGGAACCAGAAATCCACCAACCAACCAATCCATCAAGCCCAAGTCCTTGGAATGCATCCGCTCCCAGAGTGGCAGAGGGATCTTGTTCCGCCAACAGCTGAATTTCATGTTAAATCTGACTGCTTTGACCCATTCTGCTTTGTTGCTGCCTTCAGGTAGGGGGGATTTTTGGAGAAATGCTGGCTGAAGCGGTTAAGTCCTGCCAAGCTAAAGACAGTCAGCTCTGTATAGTATTCTTTGCTCTTCGGAACCACGGATGGCAAGCAGCCGTTGTGTTCCACAGGAGAAGTAGATGCATTTGATCATGTCTGTATAAACAGTTTGGGATGAAATCCACTCTGTCCAGTCGACCTGTTTTTAAAAATCAAAGCACATAATCTCGTAGCTAGATTAGATTTGTGTGCAGAATGTAAAATCAGAAACTCCGGTTGGAAAGATCTGCCAAGGAAAACAAAGGGGTACTTCCCTTTGTCCTTATTTTTCATGCAAAATTCCTCAAGATGCCATTTGTCCTTTGTGCCCCTTGGCAAAGAGAAAGACAAAAGGGCCCCATGGAGGCAGCGGTGGTTCTCTGGCTGTAAGCGCTGTCTGCCTGACCTCCCATGAATTGGAATGGTTCCCTGACTCTGTCATGATCCTACTGGAGCATTCCCTCCATTTTCCTTTTCCTCTGGACACTGAAAGAAGTCGCTTTGGAAGTTTCTTGCAGCCCCTGATGACATGCTTCTGGCCCTTCTTCATGCAACAGTTTTGTTTCCTCATGATTCACTCAGTCGCTGCTGACAAGATGCATCTTGCTTGCTTTTGCTTTCATCTTTAAAAGCTCAGAGCCCTGCCCGAGTTTGGAATCGTTGTGCCTCCCAGCTGGGTTGTTGGCTCTTTCTCATCCTATTTGTTGGCTGAAATTCATTCTCCATGGAGATTTTCTTGTCAGCTTGTCCCACTCAGGATGCTTGGAGGCATTGTCCCCTAGAACACTTGTATGCCTTGATGCGTTGTTCCGACCTTCCTTTCGTCTCAGGATTTCACTCGGAAGTATTGGCAAGCTTTGTCAGTGTTTGAAGACATTTCTCTGGCCCATCTTCTCTGCTTTGAGAACAGCTGCATTTCTGTGCAGGTGGCGGGGTAGCAGGTGTTTGCAGGACACGGTATGTTGCGGAACAGCCCTGGGGAATAGAAGCAGTAAGCTACTGAATGCCAAAGGGGGTTGTGGTTGGCTCCATTTCCCTCCCTTGATGTGAGCACGGCTCAGGCTTCTGTGGTGTGAGCACCTTACAGCTCCATCTGGCCATGATCCCCGAGGTCGTGCTTTCAGATGGTAGTTTTGGAACACTTAGGGAATTCTGGGATGATTGGAGACGCTTTTAGTCATATGCACAGTACATATGTGATGAAATGTGTATTGTGTATTTTGCATTGCAAAAAATAAATGTCAGTAGTTTCCATCAATCTTCTGTTCCTTGTTTGTGAACCAAGTCAGAAAAGTTTCCCAGAATGACAGAGTCAAGGAAGTTAGCCAGACTAAGCTGAAGACCGCAAAGCCAGAAGGTGTTTGTAGCTTCCTGCATTGTATGTAGCTCATGAGCGTCTTTTTGGTTTTGGTTTTGCTTTTGTTTTTTTCCTGAGCTCGTTCTGTATGTGTAGTAAGAGAAAACCTCTCCATCCCACAACAAGCAACTGAAATATCCAGGTGTGAACTACTGAAACTGCTGCTTACGAAA
>NW_023311035.1:0-261 GCF_011077185.1 Oxyura jamaicensis | reverse complement strand
TTTTAACATTATAGTTTTTTAATATTTATAAATCTATAGAGAGATATTTTCCCAAAGAAAATCAACCAAATGTAAACAAAAGTCTGCAATGCACTGTAAGTCTTCCTAGAGCAAGTAGTTATTCTCAGCAGTTCCTTGGAATGATCGCCTTTTCCATCCCTGTTCTTCTGGCTTTCTAAGGAAGCAGCTGCTGGGTGTATGTTGTGTTATAAGCATAAGCACTTCCAAAGCTAAAGCAGGTTCTCTAACATTTCCGTGGGG
>NW_023311034.1:0-1866 GCF_011077185.1 Oxyura jamaicensis | reverse complement strand
CCAGGGCTTCGCAGCGCCCCAGCGCCCACGTGCTGGGCTGGGGATGCCCCTTCCCTGGGCACCCGTCCCAAGCCAGATGCTGCTGGCCTTCCTGGCCGCCTGAGCACACCGCTGGCTCCCTTTCAGCCCACTGTCCCCCAGGGCCCCCAGGTCCTGCTCTGCCAGGCAGCTCTACAAGCCCTCATCTCCCACCTGAGCGCTGCCTGGGGTTGTTGTGCCCCGGTGCAGGACCCGGCACTTGGCCTTGGTGCCCCTCCTCGAGCTGGCCTCCGTCCTGCCAGCGGGCAGGCTGGGGGTGCAGCAGGAGCTGGGAGGGGACAGAGCCAGGACAGCTGACCCCAGCTGGCCACAGGGGCATTCGGTACCACCAGGGGGCAGTTCCCTGGGGGTGGCCGGGGTGGGGGGCCGGCTGCTCAGGGACAGGCTGGGCAGCGCTCAGCGGGCGCTGAGCAATGGCATCGCGCAGCACTGCTTTGTGCATACGATGATGACGATGATGATTTTATTTTCCTGTCCCCATAAACCGTCTCTACCTCCACCCCCAGGCTCCCTTTTCCCGTGTCTCTCCCCCAGCCCAGCGAGGGAGGGGCAGGGGGCGCGAACCGCTCCGCCTGGCGGTGACAGCACAATGTCCCCATGGCTACGCGGCACCACGCGTGGGCTCCGTGGGTGCCAGCGGCCGCGGCAGGAGGAGGCAGCCCCGCACCCCCCGGACCACCATGTGCCGCCGGGCCCCCCGGCCGCGTGCCCCACCGAGGCGGCGCAGGAGGAGCCCCCGGCCCAGCAGCCGGCGCAGGCGGCGCCGTGGGAAGAGGCAGCGGAGAGGTGGCGGTGTCCCGGGACCCCGAGGGACCCCGAGGGACCCCGAGGGACCCCGAGCCCCCCAGCCCCCAGGAGCGGCAGTGGGGGCGGCACTCAGCCTCACTTCTCTCCCGCAGGCATGCAAGCGAAGACGGTGTATTACTACCGGAGGAGCCGGGCCCTGTGAGCGCTCGCCGTGCCTGCGCGCCCGGAGCCCCCGTGGGCGCTGCCATCCGCCCCGGGCGTGCTCCCCGAAGCTGCTGGGGATTCAGCTGCCCTTAAATGCTGCGTGTCACCCTGCACAGCCTCCTCTGTCCTTCCTGGTGCCGCCGGCCCCGACACGCTCAGCCCCTGGTCCCTCCCGGGCCCCGTCCGCCTCGGGGTCCCCTCCCTCTCAGCCCTGCCCGGCCCCTGGCTCCCAGCCCCAGCGGGGGAAGCTCACCGCGAGCAGCGTGGGTGGGTTTGGGGGTGGCCCACCGGGGGCCGTGGCTGCCCACAGGGGCTGGCAGCTTGGGGACGGGGGCTCTGGGCTGGGTCCTGCCGGTGGGGGTGACACAGGGACGGGGGCACCCGGCACACACCCCCCCGACACGCACACTGCTCCGTGCCAGGCAGGGGCTGCTCCTGGCCCTGCTCCGACCCAAGCAGCTCCGGCA
The DNA here is from genome assembly GCF_011077185.1 of Oxyura jamaicensis. Taxonomy (NCBI): domain Eukaryota; kingdom Metazoa; phylum Chordata; class Aves; order Anseriformes; family Anatidae; genus Oxyura; species Oxyura jamaicensis. Next base: position 409 of record NW_023311034.1, on the reverse strand, counting down.
CCCGCCGGCAGTGGGACAGGGACAGCGTGGGGACAGGGATTTGACGGCTGGGTCGAGGACACTGCCGTGACCGCGGGGCCATGCGGAGCGCCCCGGTGCAGCCACACACGAAGCCCCGAGATGGGCGCGAGGCTCAGCAGCGTCCCGGTGGCACCGAGTGGCCGTGCGGTCCTGCAGGACCCGGGGCTGTCCCTGAGGGGACAGGCAGCCTGCCTGGGACCCCTGCCCAGCAAAGGGGGAGCTGGGCACGGCCACTGGCAAGGCGGGCTCTGCTGGTGCTGGGCTCATCACAGGGCAGCCACGGCGCTGCCAGGAGCCTTCCTCAGGGCATGGGCCTGAGCCGTGCCCCGGGCCGTGTGCCCCACGCCACGTGCCCTGTGCCGAGGCGCTGTGCCACCTCTGTCCCACC
>NW_023311033.1:0-4677 GCF_011077185.1 Oxyura jamaicensis | reverse complement strand
GGCAGATCCCCTAGTATTGACTAACCAGGTGGCCTTTGCCAAATGTGCATCCCAATTTCTGAATGTCCCAGCACCCATTGCTTTCAGTGTAGTCTTTAACAGTCCATTGTATCGCTCAACTTACCAGAGGCTGGTGCGTGATAGGGGATGTGATACACCCACTCAATACCATGGTTTTTGGCCCAAGTGTCTATAAGGTTGTTTCGGAAATGAGTCCCATTGTCTGACTCAATTCTTTCTGGGGTGCCATGTCGCCATAGCACTTGCTTTTCAAGGCCCAGGATAGTGTTCCGGGCAGTGGCGTGGGGCACAGGATATGTTTCCAGCCATCCGGTGGTTGCTTCCACCATTGTAAGTACGTGGCGCTTGCCATTGCGGGTTTGAGGGAGTGTGATGTAATCAGTCTGCCAGGCCTCTCCATATTTATATTTCAGCCATCGTCCTCCGTACCAAAGAGGCTTTGACCGTTTGGCTTGCTTGATTGCAGCACGTTTCACAATCATGAATAACCTGTGCTATAGTGTCCATGGTCAGGTCCACCCCTCGATCATGAGCCCATCTGTATGTTGCATCTCTGCCTTGATGGCCCGAGGTCTCATGGGCCCATCGGGCTATAAATAGTTCACCCTTATGTTGCCAGTCCAGGTCCACCTGAGCCACTTCAATCTTGGCAGCCTGATCCACCTGCTGGTTGTTTTGATGTTCTTCAGTAGCCTGATTCTTGGGCACATGAGCATCTACATGGCGTACCTTTACAACCAGGTTCTCTACCCGGGCAGCAATATCTTGCCACAATGCAGCAGCCCAAATGGGTTTGCCCCTGCGCTGCCAGTTGTTCTGTTTCCATTGCTGTAACCACCCCCACAGGGCATTTGCTACCATCCATGAATCAGTGTATAGGTAGAGAACTGGCCACTTTTCTCGTTCAGCAATATCTAAAGCCAGCTGGATGGCTTTCACTTCTGCAATCTGACTCGATTCACCTTCTCCCTCAGCAGCTTCTGCAACTCATCGTGTAGGACTCCATACAGCAGCTTTCCATCTCCGATGCTTTGCCACAATACGACAGGACCCATCAGTGAACAGGGCAAATTGCTTCTCATTTTCTGGTAGCTTGTTGTACAGTGGAGCTTCCTCAGCACGGGCCACCTCCTCCTCTGATGACATCCCAAAGTATTTGCCTTCTGGCCAGTCCATAATCACTTCCAAGATTCCCGGACGACTGGGGTTTCCTATTCGAACCCGCTGAGTAATCAGTGCAACCCACTTGCTCCATGTAGCATCAGTTGCATGATGTGTAGAGGGGACCCTTCCTTTGAACATCCAGCCCAGTACTGGCAGTTGGGGTGCCAGGAGGAGCTGTGCTTCAGTACCGACCACTTCCAAAGAAGATCAAACTCCTTCATATGCCGCCAATATCTCCTTTTTGGTTGGAGTGTAGCGGGCCTCAGATCCTCTGTATCCCCGACTCCAAAACCCTAGGGGTCGACCTCGAGTTTCCCCAGGTTCTTTCTGCCAGAGGCTCCAGGTGGGGCCATTCTCCCCGGCTGCGGTGTAGAGCACATTCTTTACATCTGGTCCCGTTCGGACTGGCCCAAGGGCTACTGCATGAACTATTTCCTGCTTAATTTGTTCAAAAGCTTGTCGTTGCTCAGGGCCCCATTCAAAATCATTCTTCTTACGGGTTACTTGGTAGAGCGGGTTTACAATCAGACTGTAATTTGGAATGTGCATTCTCCAAAACCCCACGACACCTAGGAAAGTTTGTGTTTCCTTTTTGCTAGTTGGTGGAGACATAGCTGTTATTTTGTTGATCACATCCATTGGGATTTGACGACGTCCATCTTGCCATTTTATTCCTAAAAACTGGATCTCTCGTGCAGGTCCTTTAACTTTACTTTGTTTTATGGCAAAACCGGCCTTCAGAAGGATTTGGATTATTTTCTTCCCTTTCTCAAAAACTTCCTTTGCTGTGTCACCCCACACAATGATGTCATCGATGTACTGCAGGTGTTCAGGAGCTTCCCCCTGCTCCAGCGCAGACTGGATCAGTCCATGGCAAATTGTAGGGCTATGTTTCCACCCCTGGGGCAGCCGATTCCAAGTATATTGGACTCCCCTCCAAGTAAAGGCAAACTGTGGCCTGCACTCTGCTGCTAGAGGGATGGAGAAAAATGCATTAGCGATATCAATTGTGGCGTACCACTTGGCTGCCTTTGATTCCAGTTCGTACTGAAGTTCTAGCATGTCCGGCACTGCAGCACTCAGTGGTGGTGTGACTTCGTTCAGGCCATGATAGTCCACGGTTAGTCTCCACTCACCATTAGACTTTTGCACTGGCCATATGGGACTATTAAAAGGTGAATGAGTCTTGCTGATCACTCCTTGGCTCTCCAGTTGACGAATTAGCTCATGGATGGGAATCAGGGAGTCTCGGTCGGTGCGATATTGCCGCCGGTGCACAGTTGTAGTAGCAATTGGCACTTGTTGTTCTTCGACCCTCAGCAACCCCACAACGAAAGGGTCCTCTGAGAGACCGGGCAAGGTAGACAATTGTTCAATGCCCTCTGTCTCTAAGGCAGCTATGCCAAAAGCCCAGCGGAACCCTTTTGGGTCCTTAAAATATCCTCTTCTAAGATAGTCTATGCCAAGGATGCATGGAGCATCCGGGCCAGTCACAATACGGTGTTTTTGCCACTCATTCCCAGTTAGACTCAGTTCAGCTTCCAATACAGTTAATTGCTGGGATCCCCCCGTCACTCCATAAATACTGATGGGCTCTGGCCCTGTATAGCTTGATGGCATTAGAGTACATTGTGCACCGGTGTCTACTAAAGCCTTATACTTCTGTGCGTCTGATGTGCCAGGCCATCGAATCCACACAGTCCAATAAACTCGATTGTCCCTTTCCTCCCCCTGGCTGGAGGCAGGGCCCCTCTAATCCTCGTCAGAATCTTCATTCCTGTGTTTAAAGGACTGCCTGCTGGAAGTTGGAGCAGCAAACTTTTCAGAGACCCCCTTTTTCCCAATTGTTTTCTTTTGCAACTCACGTACCCGTGCCTCTAGGGTCGCGGTGGATTTTCCATCCCATTTTCTCATGTCCTCTCCATGGTCACGTAGGTAAAACCACAGGATGGCCCGAGGTGTGTATCCACCATATCGTCTTCCTTGCACGGATGAGCGCTTACCCCTAATAGCAGAGACATTGGTTTGTACAGGAGGGGAGGAAAATAATCTCTCTTCAAGGTGGTGGACCTTTTCAGAAAGTTTCTCCACAGCCGAGACGCAGGCCTGTAGGGAAGAGGAGAGGCTTTCTTCGTACTGCCGGAGTTGTTTAGCCACATCACCCACTGTGGGTTCCTCATCCTCTTTCCAGGCCATTATTGCCAATGAGCTGGCATATGATGATGGTGCACTCCGTACAAACTTCCGCCACATGGGTCGAGTACACCTGACGTCATCTGGATCTGTGGGTCCATCTGGATCTGTGGGTCCATTGTCTGGGTCCTCATAAATCACCTCCCGTACGGCTAATTCCCTCAGGTACTGGATTCCCTTCTCCATAGTGGTCCACTTGCCTGGCAGACATACAAGTTCTTCCTTGTAGGGAAACCTTTCCCTTACAGCATACAGGAGACGCCTCCAGAGGCTGTGAGATCGTGCTCCATCTGCAATTGCTTTGTCAATGCCTGCATCTCTAGCAAGGGATCCCAGACGCCTGGCTTCCTTGCCCTCTAATTCCACACAATTGGCTCCGGTATCCCAGCACCGGAGCAGCCAGGTGACAAGCTGCTCACCTATGCAGCAAACAAAATCTTTTCACAGATCTCGTGGCTCACGCTGGTATAGGTTCCGGGTAACTACTGTTGATTTTTCAACATCCCCATCTTCATCCTCCTGCACCTCTGATGGCCCAGCCTCGTCTTCTCCATACCTACACCTAGCAGAAGACTCTCTGCGTTCTAAACGACCTGAGTCTCTATACCATTTTTTCACCTTGTCTACAGGGGCAACTTGCACTGCTACAGCTCGTTTCTCTGGCCCAGCCACAGGAGCTGGAGCTGAAACAGCTACAGGAGCAGGAGCTGGGGTGGCTGCAGGAGCGGCTGCAGGAGCAGGAGCAGGAGCGGCTGCTGGAGCAGGAGCTGGAGCGGCTGCAGGAGCAGGAGCTGGAGCAGCTGCAGGAGCAGGAGCTGGAGCGGCTGCAGGAGCGGGAGCTGGGGTGGCTGCAGGAGCGGCTGCAGGAGCTGGAGCTGGAGCTGGAGCGGCTGCAGGAGCAGGAGCTGGAGCTGGGGCGGCTGCAGGAGCAGGAGCTGGGGCGGCTGCAGGAGCAGGAGCTGGGGTGGCTGCAGGAGCTGGAGCTGCAGGAGCTGGAACTGGGGTGGCTGCAGGAGCAGGAGCAGGAGCAGGAGCTGGGGTGGCTGCAGGAGCAGGAGCTGGGGTGGCTGCAGGGTCTGTCACTCGGTTCATAGTAGCATCAATTGCAGCTCGAAAGGCATAGGCCAGGCCCCAACATGCTACAGTGAGTTGTGTCACTTTGGAACTGCCAGAGTCATGACACTCTTTTTGCAAGCATTCTACCAGTTTTTTAGGATTTTGCAGTTGTTCAGGGGTGAATCTACAAAACATCGGAGGTGCCCACTGCTCTAGCCACCTGCCCATATCCTCCCACACTCC
>NW_023311032.1:0-8373 GCF_011077185.1 Oxyura jamaicensis | reverse complement strand
GGGACTAGAGCAAGGGCGTGCTATGTTATTGGGTGAATCCGTGTCCATGATAGTCCAGTACCCTGAATCTGACCAGAACCATAACAATTAGCTAGCTACGTCCCTTAACGCGACAGGATTTCATAGGGAAAAAAAACATAAAACCTAAGATTTCTCATCCCTGGGGCCTTGGGGCCAGGCAGAGGAGGAACCTGAGACTCCTAGCCATGCGACTCCTGAGATTCGCAGCTTACAGTTAGTTACTCAGTGTCTTCTGGTCTCACGGGATGAGGCAGAGGTATAATTAATTCCTTCTCCATCTTGCTGGAAAGAGCTTTTCCTATCTGTGACAAAGGAAAAAAAAAAAAAAAAAAAAAAGTTGTGACCATGGGAGTCATTACGCAAAGCCACACTGTGAATTCAGTACCTACAGTTAAATCATTTTTAGTCAAGAACACCTCGGCAGCAATGTTATCACTGCAAACATAGTGCTGATAAAAAAAAAAAAAAAAAAAAAAAGTAATCGACTCAAGATAAAGGAAAGGGCAAGCTAAAAGGACAAATAACACGACCGCAACAACCGTCTGCAACAACCATCTGGTAGATGGTTGCCCACAGCCCTCGGATTCCACGGTCGTCTTCCCTAACAAACGAATCCTGGAAAAACAGAAAAGATACGCGTCGTGCCCACAAAAGCCTTTGGGGAGACTACTGAAGGGAAACCAAACCAAAAAAATAGGAACGGCAAGCGGCGTGTACGTCGGTTTTGTTAACGGAGTAACACTAACGTGCTAGAAATGTCCTCGTCCTTTGCCCTCTACCTTGAAAATGTCACCCAATTCTGTCAGCGTTCACCATCAGCGTTTTCTTGTGTTTTTAAAAATTTTCACGTGGACAGCTGAGGAAAACATTCTGAATCCCTGTCATCGAGGGAAAAGAGGAGAAATTAAAATAGAGGGATGGGGGGGAAGAAGCGCAGCCATTCCCTTCCTCGGTAATATGAGCAAAAAGCTCAGGCGCTCGGAAACAACGTGCTTTGAAAGGTAAAACACATAAGAAACTGCACGTTATTTAATCTCAGCTATAGAGTCAAGCGTATTTGTACCTGCTCGTTTATTCATCTGGCGGTTTATTTTGCTACAGATGCTACAGAACTTAGAAACTGCAAGGTTACTACTACCTTTTGTAACCGATGCGACCTTTGCTAGGAATAGCTATCTAAAAGAGCCAACAAAATCCCCTTTGTCGACAGCCATCTGAACTTTTATCGTCTAACAAGAGCCCTACAAACATCCCCCGGGATGCTCAACTTCGGAAACTTTCTGTTCAACTTGAGGCAGAACAAGCCCTTACCCTGGAAACCTTCACCTGGCTCTCCACTGCTGGCAGAGTAGCACTCGGATACTGTCCAGTGTGCGCTGCAGCCTACTGGCTTACGCGTATTTACTGCGGCCTACCTCGATATGCTCACAGAGAGACCCATGAAAAATCCACCCTTTCGTTCAGAAAAGTAGACACATACATACATACGACATGGTAAGGAAGGAAAGCTGAACACGGGCTGCGGACCTTTACCGAGGGGCAGATCCAACATCAGCACAAGGAACTTTGGGGCACATGAGCGATCACCTACACCAGCCATCGGGACAAGCCAAACGCATGCACACGAGCCTCGATTAAAACAAACCAACAAACAAACAAACAAACAACAACAACACACACATTAAGTTCCTTTATAGCTTCTGGAAGTAACAACCTACAGCTTAGATGCAGTTGGATTGCATCAGCTTAGGGACTGCCTCCTTCAAAATGCACAGTGGGGTGGGGAAACCAGTCTCCAAAAACTGTTGCCCAGAAGGAGAGTGTTGCCTTCTCCATAGGTGACATTCTTCCAAGCATCGCCCCGTTCATGGATTTTACCAGCCCCAACGGGATGGTCCTGCAGGCATGAGTCGGGTACGCTTCCCACGGGGTTTATTTGATGCTGAAGTAAGTTTTCTGCGGGTACGAGAAACGCAGCACGAGATGGAGAGTAAGCTGCGGTACCGTCTGCAGCACAACGCTTGTGCGATATTGGACCTGAGGGGACCGGGCAAAGCCTGCAATAATCGCTGAATGGCTGGGTACGTAGGGAGCCCTACGGGAAAACAGAGCTCACGTTCTGGGAAGCTCTTTTCCCGTCGAGAAGAGGACCTTTCCTATTCAGCGTCTTTAGGCTACTTCCTATTTGCTTTGGCAAGTTAGCCTTTGCAGAAGCCAAGACATTTATAACTGCCAAGCACCATTTATAGTTCTTGTTCTCTGACGACAGGGAATTGCACTCGGGACACTAGTTAATAGGAAAGTCTGGCTCTGTTTCACCCAAATCAAGTACCTAAACCACGGACAGGAGTCTGCAGAAAGTATACTTTCAAAAGCCAATTTAAAGAGAAGGATAGTACTCACTTTTCCAACATTTCTGCAACGACTGGGGCAAAAAAGGCTGAACCAGGGACGTCTCTGTCATCCCCTCTAGGATTTAGCGACTTCATACAGTTATGGGTCAAATAAAACACACGCACACACAGGCACACAACATACAAACATTAGAAACAAAACACAGGACACAAGGGGAGGAGGGGGGGGGAGGGGAAGACTCCCAGAGGGAAGCCCTACAGCAACAGCAAGTCAGAACAGGTGTTCTGCAGCAGAACCGAGGAGAGACTCGAATGTTCCAGAATCGGAATCACAGAATAATCTAGGTTGGAAGAGACCTCCAAGATCACCGAGTCCAACCTCTGACCTAATGCTAACAAGTCCTCCACTAAACCATATCCCTAAGCTCTACATCTAAACGTCTTTTAAAGACCTCCAGGGATGGGGACTCAGCCACTTCCCTGGGCAGCCCATTCCAGTGACTGACAACGGAAGCAGTGCAAACCGCGTGGAGGAAAAACAAAAAACAACAACAACAAAAACAAAACAAAAACAAAAAAAACACCGGTGAAAGCAGCAGAAAAACGTGTCCCACGTTCGTCTCGGAGAGGAAATAACTGCCCTGAGCAACGTGCCCTTCCCAGGGTGAACCCACCGTGCCCAGGGCCTTGGGGGCAGGCAGAGAAGGAACCTGTGACTCTCAGCGTGGTGTCTCCCGAGAATCGCAGCTTACTCCAGGTCTTCTGGTCTCACAGGATGAGGCAGAGGTATAATTAATTCCTTCTCCATCTCTCCGGAAAGAGCTTTTCTCCTGTCTGTGACAAAGGAGAAAAACGTTACGATTGTGGGAGTCCTTATACAAAGCCACGCTCAGTGACTTCATGACTACAGTTACGATCGTTTCTAACCAAAAACACCTCCGTCGAGATGTTACCACTGCAAACGTAGCGCTGCACAAAAATTCAACTCAAGAGGAAGGAAAGGGCAAGCTAAAAGGACGAAGGACGTGACCAAAGGCACCCGCAATAATCACCTGGTAGATGGCTGTCCACAGCCCTCGGATTTCACGCTCGTCTTTCCTGACGAATTCATCCTGATTGCCCATCAGCAATCGGTAATAAGGTTTATTAATCTTCCTACGTTAAGTCTGCCGATTTTGCCCTCTATCCTCCCACTAATCCATTCAGAAGAGGTATTACTAAGATCAACTTAAAATACGTCCTTTCTCTCTCTCTGGATATACACAGATATATCTATAAGAAATAATAATTAAGCAAAACAATACAAATCACAGACTAATAAGGATTCTTCCGCTGGGGATTAAATATTCCTAAACACCCCCCCCGCCCCCCACTTCCACGGGGTGTTCCCTGGAAACACTCCAATTCCGGGCAATCCAATCCCTTTTACTCATTAACGCATTAAGAATTCTTCTAAGGAGAAGAACGGTGAAGGTTGACAATGGATAGTTTTAACGGTTTTACCCTGAAAAGTCTCTGTTAATGCAGTCTCCCCGGTATCAGGGCTAACTGATGCTTTTACCCGGGTACGAGTCCACCCTTTCTCAGCCCTTCCTGCCGTCTCAGTAACCGGGAGCACTCGGAACAGTCCTTCCCACGCAGGTTGCAGCTTCGACTCTCTCCACGTTCACAATCTCCTGCTCGGAAGGGATGGATCAGGACCCTAACCCTAACCCTTAATCCTTATCCTAATCCTAACCGTAAAACCCCAACCCCCTACCTGTCCCCCACCCCAAAACCTCCGCGGATCTAACCCTAACCCTCAACCTAATCCTCACCCTAGTGACTGAGAACTACACCTCCCCGCATGCCAAGGACACCCAACATGGCTACCTTCTGGGCGGCCCTTTTCCCTTTTCTGGGAATGCTGGGAAATGTAGTCCTGGGATTCGAACGAGCTATGCAGCCGTAGTGGGAGTCCGTGGAATCCTGGGAAATGTAGTTCAGCGGCAACGGGCTTCCGGACAGCTGTGTGAGGTGCCCAGAGCATGCCGGGAGGAGTAGTTCTTGGGTACTGGACTTTCCGGGACGCCATGTTGGGTGCCCATGGCATGCCAGGAATTGTACTCCTGGGACTCTGGACATCCGGGGGCCCATGCTGGGAGTAGGGCGAACCCCGGGAAATTTATTACTACGGCACTGTTCTTCCGGGCAGCCGCGTTGGGTGCCCAGAGCGTGCCGGGAGGTGTGGTTTTCGGTCACTGGACTTCCCGGGCGCCACGTTCGGTGCGCGGGGAACCCTGGGAAATGTACTTCTGCGGCACTGGGCTTCCAGGCAGCCATGTTGGGTGCCCAGGGCATGCCGGGAGGTGTAGTTATCGGGTTCTTGAGGGTTTCTACAGGTAGGGTTTTTAAGTTTCTGAACCCTCCACTCACCAAAGATGGCGGCAAGAGGCGCCCGCGGCCGCCACTGCGCTGGCGCTGCGGCTTGCCGCCTGCTGTACCCTCCACTCGCCAAACATGGCGGCAGGAGGAGCCCGCGGGCGCCCGTACGCATGCGCTGCTGCTTGCTGCCTGCTGTACCCTCCACTCACCAAAGATGGCGGCCGGAGGCGTCCGCGGGCGCTACTGCGCATGAGCTACTGCTTGCTGCCCTCGGTACACTCCACTCACCTAAGATGGCGGTCGGAGGCGCCCTCGGGTGTCACTGCGCATGCGCCCCCCGCGGCACACTCCATTAACAAAGATGGCGGCCGGAGGCGCCTTTCGGAGCCACTGCGCATGCGCCGCCCGCGGTACACTCAACTCACCTAAGATGGCGGCCACAGGCGCCCTCGGGAGCCACTGCGCATGCGCCAGCGCTGGCCGCCTGCAGTACCGAAGCCTCACCAGCAGGGGGCGGCAGAGGGCGCCCGGGGCTGCCACCGCGCATTCGCGGCTTCTCCACGCCTGCATTACCTCCTGCTCATCAGCAGGGGGCGCCAGGGAGCGCCCGAAAGCGCCAGTGCGCATGAGCTGCGGCTTGCCCCCTGCTGTACCCTCCACTCACCAAAGATGGCGGCAGGACGCGTCCACGGGCGCTACTGCGCATGAGCTGCTGCATGCTGCCCTCGGTACACTCCATTAACAAAGATGGCGGCCGGAGGCGCCCTCGGGAGCCACTGCGCATGCGCCCCCCGCGGTGCACTCCACTCACCAAATATGGCGGCTGGAGTCGCCCTCGGGAGCCACTGTGCATGCGCCGCCCTCGGTACACTCCACTCACCTAAGGTGGCGGCTGGAGGCGGCCGTTCGGAGCCACTGCGCATGCGCCGCCCGCGGTACACTCCACTCACCAAACATGGCGGCAGGAGGCGCCCAGGGGCGCCTCTGCGTATGCGCTACCGCTTGCTGCCTGCAGTACCGCTGCCTCGCCAGCAGGTGGCCGTAGACGGCCTCCACGAGAGCCACCGCCTGCATTCCCACCCTCTTTGCCCGGAACAAGCACAAAGGACAACGGTAGAAACTTGCACCCCACGCTGTCTTAGGGAGGAAGCAACTGCCTCGAGCAACGTGGCGCTCGCGGCTGGGAAGTTGTGCGGCGGCAACCTGAAACACTCCATTTTTTTACCCGGAGAAAAAAGGCAGGGAGATGAGAATCACGAACCCACCATGGCCACCAGGAAGCTCAGAACCCCAAGACCACAGCAGAGTTACTCTCACCGGCTGCCTTACCTCTGCCCGCTCACCTGTCCCCGAGACAGAAGCGTCCATCTGCCCTCTTAAGCCAGCTACAACACCTCGAAAAGGCAAAGCGGGGACACTCAGAATGACACCGAGAACGGCAACGCAAAAGGAACTGCTGCATCACTCACCTTGCCAGAGGCAGCTCGGGCTGGGATGACGTCCTAGGTTGCAGGCTGCCTTTCAGCTTCAACACACCAAAACGTAGGCAGAGGATAACCATTCAGCTGCCAGCATTAGCACCCACCCCTCAACGACACAAGGGACCCCAGTTTTTATTTGTATCGTTTTGGAACAGCAGACATCTTCCCTCAGCACCTCACAAGTAGACCGAGCCAGTCACCGAGCTGCCAAATGAAGGCTCGACGGTTCCAGAAGGCGCTCTTTCCTTGGACCGGTTCCTCCCAAGGTTTATCTAAGGCTGGAGAGAAAAAAAAAAAAGACAGAACCGAAAAACACTCCACACCTGCGATCTTTCCAGATTCAGTAACAGACGTTCTTTAGCACCGTTCAAGCACTATGCGAACAGCTGCTCGCAGGCAGCTCAAGCCTCCTCCCCCTCCGCATCTGCCACACACTACGGAGATGACTCTGCGCCAGCTGCCCTTCAGTACGTGCCCAGCGGCAGACCGGACGTCTTTGCTAAAACAGTCCGGACAACGTCTTACTACACCGACGGACCGCCACGTTAGCTACCATCGCTAACGGCCAGGCAGGACAGCTCCAGGCCAAAACACACGCACACACAGGCACTCACCCCGCTACGGAACCTGCACTGGTGGGCACACGGCGATTCCCCCTCCCCTGGGGGGCAACGCATCGAGCGGCCTCCGTCTGTCCATCCCTGTGGCCATCCCTGCATGGGGAACGGATGCTGGAAGCGGGCTTGTCACTATCGCTGCTTTGGGTAGCTGTGGAGTAACTGCCTGAAGTAACTAGGCAAATTAAACTAATAGTCACCTTTTGAAGAAAACGTACGGCATTGAAGAAGCTTTCAGAGCAGAGTGGAGACACTGCGGCTAGGCTCTATGACCAGACGGGGACTGCTCTCGTGCGCACCGAGACCGACGAGCTGCACCTTTGCTACCCTGAGCCAATGACCTGTCATGTTTTTGACACAACTCCGTACTCTAGGCAACTTTTGCTCATTCTAGCATCATCGTAATACCAAAACACACCTCCATACCAAAAGCTCCATGCCTCCAAGGTGCAAACACCCCTCACTGAGCACGCGCTCTGAATTTCTCAGACCCTATACCTTGAAAGGAAAGCAAGAAATCTTTTTACCGGTCATAACCAAGGTATGCCTGGCTAGAGTCACTCAAGCTCCACCTAAAAGAGAGAAAATAACGTCAACTGTCTTAAGCGAAAGGGGATGGTAGGGAGGACACCACCACGAAGGATACCTTTCTGACTCCTGCAATCAGTCGATGGGCTGAGCCTCTCCTCCCCCCGCACTGGGACGCCGTGGGGTAATATTGGAACACTTGGTTGTACCACGTGTCTCCTTGGAAACTTAGGAATATCTCGAGCCTTTGTGTCTTTTAACGCCTTAACAGCCAGGACGATTACCTGTGTATGTCATGCGTGCTCCCTTGCTTTTGCGGACAGAGAATTTATCGCCGGCAATCCAAAGAACCCGTGTCCTTGTCGCTCTAAGGAATTGCTGTTCATTACATTGTTCCTAGCCGTGACGGTTCTCATTGAACGGGACTAGAGCAAGGGCGTGCTATGTTATTGGGTGAATCCGTGTCCATGATAGTCCAGTACCCTGAATCTGACCAGAACCATAACAATTAGCTAGCTACGTCCCTTAACGCGACAGGATTTCATAGGGAAAAAAAACATAAAACCTAAGATTTCTCATCCCTGGGGCCTTGGGGCCAGGCAGAGGAGGAACCTGAGACTCCTAGCCATGCGACTCCTGAGATTCGCAGCTTACAGTTAGTTACTCAGTGTCTTCTGGTCTCACGGGATGAGGCAGAGGTATAATTAATTCCTTCTCCATCTTGCTGGAAAGAGCTTTTCCTATCTGTGACAAAGGAAAAAAAAAAAAAAAAAAAAAAGTTGTGACCATGGGAGTCATTACGCAAAGCCACACTGTGAATTCAGTACCTACAGTTAAATCATTTTTAGTCAAGAACACCTCGGCAGCAATGTTATCACTGCAAACATAGTGCTGATAAAAAAAAAAAAAAAAAAAAAAAGTAATCGACTCAAGATAAAGGAAAGGGCAAGCTAAAAGGACAAATAACACGACCGCAACAACCGTCTGCAACAACCATCTGGTAGATGG
>NW_023311031.1:0-1841 GCF_011077185.1 Oxyura jamaicensis | reverse complement strand
TTTACTTGGAGGGGAGTCCAATATACTTGGAATCGGCTGCCCCAGGGGTGGAAACATAGCCCTACAATTTGCCATGGACTGATCCAGTCTGCGCTGGAGCAGGGGGAAGCTCCTGAACACCTGCAGTACATCAATGACATCATTGTGTGGGGTGACACAGCAAAGGAAGTTTTTGAGAAAGGGAAGAAAATAATCCAAATCCTTCTGAAGGCCGGTTTTGCCATAAAACAAAATAAAGTTAAAGGACCTGCACGAGAGATCCAGTTTTTAGGAATAAAATGGCAAGATGGACGTCGTCAAATCCCAATGGATGTGATCAACAAAATAACAGCTATGTCTCCACCAACTAGCAAAAAGGAAACACAAACTTTCCTAGGTGTGGTGGGGTTTTGGAGAATGCACATTCCAAATTACAGTCTGATTGTAAACCCGCTCTACCAAGTAACCCGTAAGAAGAATGATTTTGAATGGGGCCCTGAGCAACGACAAGCTTTTGAACAAATTAAGCAGGAAATAGTTCATGCAGTATCCCTTGGGCCAGTCCGAACGGGACCAGATGTAAAGAATGTGCTCTACACCGCAGCCGGGGAGAATGGCCCCACCTGGAGCCTCTGGCAGAAAGAACCTGGGGAAACTCGAGGTCGACCCCTAGGGTTTTGGAGTCGGGGATACAGAGGATCTGAGGCCCGCTACACTCCAACCGAAAAGGAGATATTGGCGGCATATGAAGGAGTTCGATCTGCTTCGGAAGTGGTCGGTACTGAAGCACAGCTCCTCCTGGCACCCCGACTGCCAGTACTGGGCTGGATGTTCAAAGGAAGGGTCCCCTCTACACATCATGCAACTGATGCTACATGGAGCAAGTGGGTTGCACTGATTACTCAGCGGGCTCGAATAGGAAACCCCAGTCGTCCGGGAATCTTGGAAGTGATTATGGACTGGCCAGAAGGCAAATACTTTGGGATGTCATCAGAGGAGGAGGTGGTCCGTGCTGAGGAAGCTCCACTGTACAACAAGCTACCAGAAAATGAGAAGAGATATGCCCTGTTCACTGACGGGTCCTGTCGCATTGTGGGAAAGCATCGGAGATGGAAAGCTGCTGTATGGAGTCCTACACGACGAGTTGCAGAAGCTGTTGAGGGAGAAGGTGAATCGAGTCAATTTGCAGAAGTGAAAGCCATCCAGCTGGCTTTAGATATTGCTGAACGAGAAAAGTGGCCAGTTCTCTACCTATACACTGATTCGTGGATGGTAGCAAATGCCCTTTGGGGGTGGTTACAGCAATGGAAACAGAACAACTGGCAGCGCAGGGGCAAACCCATTTGGGCTGCTGCATTATGGCAAGATATTGCTGCCCGGGTAGAGAACCTGGTTGTAAAGGTACGCCATGTAGATGCCCATGTGCCCAAGAATCGGGCTACTGAAGAACATCAAAACAACCAGCAGGTGGATCAGGCTGCCAAGATTGAACTGGCTCAGGTGGACCTGGACTGGCAATATAAGGGTGAACTATTTGTAGCCCGATGGGCCCATGAAACCTCGGGCCATCAAGGCAGAGATGCAACATACAGATGGGCTCGTGATCGAGGGGTGGACCTGACCATGGACACTATAGCACAGGTTATTCATGATTGTGAAACATGTGCTGCAATCAAGCAAGCCAAACGGTCAAAGCCTCTTTGGTACGGGGGACGATGGCTGAAATATAAATATGGAGAGGCCTGGCAAATTGATTACATCACACTCCCTCAAACCCGCAATGGTAAGCGCCACGTACTTACAATGGTGGAAGCAACCACTGGGTGGCTGGAAACATATCCTGTGCCCCATGCCACTGCCCG
>NW_023311030.1:387-1655 GCF_011077185.1 Oxyura jamaicensis | reverse complement strand
AACAGTCCATTGTATCGCTCAACTTTACCGGAGGCTGGTGCGTGATAGGGGATGTGATACACCCACTCAATACCATGTTCTTTGGCCCAAGTATCTATAAGGTTGTTTCGGAAATGAGTCCCATTGTCTGACTCAATTCTTTCTGGGGTGCCATGTCGCCATAGCACTTGCTTTTCAAGGCCCAGGATAGTGTTTCGGGCAGTGGCATGGGGCACAGGATATGTTTCCAGCCACCCAGTGGTTGCTTCCACCATTGGAAGTACGTGGCGCTTACCATTGTGGGTTTGAGGGAGTGTGATGTAATCAATTTGCCAGGCCTCTCCATATTTATATTTCAGCCATCGTCCCCCGTACCAAAGAGGCTTTGACCGTTTGGCTTGCTTGATTGCAGCACATGTTTCACAATCATGAATGACCTGTGCTATAGTGTCCATGGTCAGGTCCACCCCTCGATCACGAGCCCATCGGTATGTTGCATCTCTACCTTGATGGCCCGAGGTTTCATGGGCCCATCGAGCTACAAATAGTTCACCCTTATATTGCCAGTCCAGGTCCACCTGAGCCACTTCAATCTTGGCAGCCTGATCCACCTGCTGGTTGTTTTGATGTTCTTCAGTAGCCCGATTCTTGGGCACATGGGCATCTACATGGCGTACCTTTACAACCAGGTTCTCTATCCGGGCAGCAATATCTTGCCATAATGCAGCAGCCCAAATGGGTTTGCCCCTGCGCTGCCAGTTGTTCTGTTTCCATTGCTGTAACCACCCCCAAAGGGCATTTGCTACCACCCATGAATCAGTGTATAGGTAGAGAACTGGCCACTTTTCTCGTTCAGCAATATCTAAAGCCAGCTGGATGGCTTTCACTTCTGCAAATTGACTCGATTCACCTTCTCCCTCAGCAGCTTCTGCAACTCGTCGTGTAGGACTCCATACAGCAGCTTTCCATCTCCGATGCTTTCCCACAATGCGACAGGACCCGTCAGTGAACAGGGCATATCTCTTCTCATTCTCTGGTAGCTTGTTGTACAGTGGAGCTTCCTCAGCACGGACCACCTCCTCCTCTGATGACATCCCAAAGTATTTGCCTTCTGGCCAATCCATAATCACTTCCAAGATTCCCGGACGACTGGGGTTTCCTATTCGAGCCCGCTGAGTAATCAGTGCAACCCACTTGCTCCATGTAGCATCAGTTGCATGATGTGTAGAGGGGACCCTTCCTTTGAACATCCAGCCCAGTACTGGCAGTCGGGGTGCCAGGAGGAGCTG
>NW_023311030.1:0-377 GCF_011077185.1 Oxyura jamaicensis | reverse complement strand
GGAGTTGTTTAGCCACATCACCCACTGTGGGTTCCTCATCCTCTTTCCAGGCCATTATTGCCAATGAGCTGGCATATGATGATGGTGCACTCCGTACAAACTTCCGCCACATGGGTCGTGTACACCTGATGTCATCTGGATCTGTGGATATTTGTTCATTGCCTAGGTCCTCATAGATCACCTCCCGTACGGCTAATTCCCTCAGGTACTGGATTCCCTTCTCCATAGTGGTCCACTTGCCTGGCAGACATACAAGTTCTTCCTTGTAGGGATACCTTTCCCTTACAGCTGATAGGAGACGCCTCCAGAGGCTGTAAGGTCGTACTCCATCTCCAATTGCTTTGTCAATGCCTGCATCTCTAGCAAGGGATCCCAGC
>NW_023311029.1:0-2315 GCF_011077185.1 Oxyura jamaicensis | reverse complement strand
TCCTCCTTCTTCTTCTCCCCACTCGCTGCAATTGTTGCAAAGTACTGGATGACACGCTTTGTGTTCACAGTCTTCCCTGCACCAGATTCTCCACTGTTGAAACAAACAGAGAAGCAGAGAGCAAGTGGTTAGGCAGCATGTCCCCTGGCACAGGGCAGCCCCACAATGACCTTAGCAGGGTGTGTACGTACGTGATCAGGATTGACTGATTCTCACGGTCTGTGAAAGAGGCAGAATTAAAGATGTTGTTAGTAATACTCCTGAGTAATACAGAACTCACAGTGTAAGACAAATATAAATATAAACAGTACTCTTTGATATCCAAGGTATTATGTACAGGAAGTGTGAGGGAGAAAAATACCATCTGTTCTTCATTGTTGAATTTTACAATGCTTTTTTCACTATCTAGGTGTTCATTTAAACTCTCTTTTGAGGCAGTGAAACTGGGTATTTCTTCTAAATTTGACTTTTTCTTATATCAGGCTGAGTATGACATAAATAGTGCCGTAAGTATTCCTGTTAGGTTCCCTTAAGGAAACTCTGTTCCTCAGAGAAGGCTGTATTGGAACAAAACATTTGTATGAAACAGCTCCCTGCAGAATTCACAGACATCAGCTATTATTTGGGTGTCATTTAAATTTCCCAGAAAGTATGACTATAGGCTTTTACATCAGGGAGTCCTTAGTGTAAGAATCTGTAAGTTTCTTTCCACATCTCTTCAGGAAAATTAGCTTCCCCTTCCATGTATGAAGGAATTAGAGTAAATGTCTGCATCAAAAGAATTCTGTTTCCCCTGTTACCACCCCCCCCCCTTTTGTTTATTTTTCTCTTTCCTCAGTAACCTCTAAGTTCTAAAAGTGTAGAGATTTAATTATAGTTGGAAATTGTTAAACATGACTTTTCCTTTTCCTTTTCTGTTTCCTTTTCTGTTTCCTTTTCTGTTTCCTTTTCTGTTTCCTTTTCTGTTTCCTTTTCCTTTTCCTTTTCCATTTCCTTTTCCTTTTCCTTTTCCTATTCCTATTCCTATTCCTATTCCTATTCCTATTCCTATTCCTATTCCTATTCCTATTCCTTTCTTTTTCCTTGTATCTTCTTTTTTTGTTTTTAGTGGTGAATTCAAAGGAATTCATTATTTCCAAACGAGGAGGAATATTTCTATATAGTTTGGGCTGTTTTTTGTTTCGGATTGTTTCTTTTCATTCTTGGTTTATTTCTGTCTTTGCAAGTCTTCTTTAAAGGCACTAACTAGTAGAAAGAATGAAGAAAACGTGTGAAAGAAAATGCTAAATTACTTGTAATTCATGAATTCCATTCATGAATTCAATTCATGAATTACTTGTCATTCATGTTCCAACACAAAAAAGTGGAAAAGGAGAGAAAAAAAATAAATTATCTTTTTTTTTTTTTTTTTTTTTTTTTTCCCCTCGTTATTCAGGGGGTTTATTTAGTACAGTCAGCATTATTATTTTGTGATGTTTAGTTACATCCCTCTTAAAAAGTAGTTTATAAAACTACTGTAGATTCATGAATCTTTGATTCCCTTCAGCGAACTGCGGTTTCAGTGCAAGGATTCTAGTCCATCCTGGTCAAGTTAACTTCATGCCTGAGAAGAACCAAATCCATGATAAGGGAGTATTAGCTAACAGCTAATTGGAAATGAACACCTTTATCATTGTTTCTGGAACGTGCAGCTTTGCTGAGGTCCTGGCTCTTATTTTTTCCAAATAAGCTGTAAATATCCGAATAATAACTGAAATGAGCATTTTTTTTTTTTAATCTGTTTTCATTAGGCCAAAAAAACTCCAACAACTTAATCTATAATATGCTATTTAGAAAGATTGTTTAAATTGTCAGAACATATTTGTGAGTCAGATCATACTTCAAGCAAATGAAATTCAGATAATGAGTAGAAGAGAATATTTGTTTTATCTGACCCAATTTGTCTCATTACTTATTCTTCAGAGTAAATTTTTTCAGTGCCCTTGATTTCATGCTATCAGTTAGACTTCAGAAATAGTTAGGAGAGTACTGTGTCTCATGCACAATACCAGCAAATGTTAAAATAACAGGTAATTAAAGGTTCATGCTGAGGTTTACAACTCTACCCAGACTGATTAAAAAAAAAAAAAAAAAAAAAAGGTAACAAACAAACAGCCACAACAACAAAGAACAATAAATTTCCATAAAGAAATTGCCATTTTCTCACCAGTCAGCATGAACTGATAGGCATTGTCAGAGATGGAGAAGATGTGTGGAGGGGCCTCCTGGCGCTTTTTGCCTCGGTAGGCCAACACCACCTCCGGGTTGTACACCGG
>NW_023311028.1:0-2340 GCF_011077185.1 Oxyura jamaicensis | reverse complement strand
GCTCGCAATTACTTCCTAACAGAAGCGTGGCCTTCCTATGGCTGCTATGGCTGCAGCTGCTTTCGGGGTTCTTCTTCACCTAATCCCCAGAGGAAGTTCAGAGTTCTGAATGAGGATGGAAAGATGGAGAGAGATGGAAATCCCTGATGGAAAGTGCTTGGAGAACTGTGGACGTTAGCCCTAGAAAGCATCCAAGTCCTGTCCTCTGAAGCAAATGCCTTATTCTCTTGAGATCTAAGGAGGTCAATACAGCCAATGTTGGACCATGAAGGATTGCTTAGAAAAGTCATCATGACAAACAAGTGACGGAGAAGAACAAGGAAGCAATTGCAGTGCCTAGGGGGTAACTGCAGGGTTAGGCAAAGAACTCCTGTGCAATGATATCTTGTTAGACAAGAGTAGGATGGGATTTTTTACTGGTTCGTTTGTTGAGTGTTCTATTTGAAAGGGAGTGAATCTCTCAGGCTTAGATACTTCATTGAGAAATGGAAATCCAGTTGGGTTCTCTTTCCTTTGGAGTTCACTCCTCTTTATAGGACTTTAGAAGAGAATAAGTAGACATATATATATACATAAAGAGTAAAAGCAGGTAATTTTATGCACAATTATTCTTAAACTACAGTAACCATAGCAAGGACGAGATGAAAAGAATTTAGACGCTATTCTAGTGTCCAGGTGTGTCCCATACCTTAGTAACAGGCAGAGGATTCATGTTAGTGAACAAAAGATAGCTTTAAATAAGGAAATCAAGAATTAAACAGATATGCACATAGATAGATAGGGAGACAGACAGGCAGACAGAAAGCTAAGCAACTGATCTGCAGGTTATCTTCTTGCTCTCTCTTCTCCAAGTTCAAGTGAGTACAGCGTGAGTGTGTGTTCCAAACATTCCCCTCAGTCCAGCACAGATACACACGAGAGGTCAGCCTGCAGGTTCCGCAGGCAAAGAAACTGCTCTGCTGGATGTGAAGAACCAAGCCATCAGTTGCTGTGAGAGAAAAGTGCCTGTCCAAGTGTGTCATGTCCATGCTAGAGCATCTCTACCACCATCTGTACTGCATCTCTCTGCATCTCTACTGGAGCATCTCTACTTAGCCAGTCTGGGTGATGTGATGAGCATTGGGAAGACCCAGAGGGGGATCTCTTTGTCATTTCTGCTTTGCTAGCCAGGGACAATTTGTCTACCTTTACCCAGAGGGGATGAAAAACACTAGGAGTGCTTGCAGTCTTCCCAGCTTCTAAGCAAGTGGACATGAGGCTGGGGAATAACCCAAGAAACTGTGGATCTAGAAGCAGCCTAAAGACTGCCTTTACCCAGGGCCTTGCAGGCTTCATTTCTACCCTATTTTTTGCCTCCAAGTGCACAGTCATTATTTTACTGACTTTCTACCCCTACAGAAATGCACCTGCTTCTTTCACCAAACTTACGGGTGGCAATTGGAAATATTCATCAGCATTCTGTTTCCTTCCTCACCTCCATTCTCTTTTGGCCTGGGAAGCTTGGAAGATCAGAGATGAAGAGCAGCTGTGCTATGGAGCTTTGGATACTGCAAAGGAAAAGACGAATCCGACTTAGAACTCTTCTCAACCTCCCTTACGATCATCAGAGAAAAGAATACCAAAAGAATAGTGCTTGATCATGGGAAGCATCAATTTGAGCAGAGGTCTCCTCTAACCAAAGTGAGGTTAAACAGGTTCCAAACAAGGTTCAGGGGCACACCCCTCATCATTGCCATAAAACTGTGTTTTCCAACCAGGGGTTTAAAGATTTAGATTTTCCTACAAGTGAAGTAGGAAAGAAAGAAAGAAAGAAAGAAAGAAAGAAAGAAAGAAAGAAAGAAAGAAAGAAAGAAAGAAAGAAAGAAAGAAAGAAAGGAATCTAAGACTTTTACCAGGACATCCAGTTTTCCTCTAGCTTGCTTTGCTTCATTCAGAACCTTAGTCCTGGGTCACAATCAGGGAGTAGCATTGTACAGAAATGCCAGAGCCTCCCAGACTTCTGAGATCTTCATCAGCAAGGGCTTTGATCCTGCTGCCTCCTCAGCAACATCGGCGGTTTCCTAGGAAAGCTGGTGTCCAGTAGGTCACATGAGGGTTAAGGTCAGGCAGCTTGCTCACTGCAAGTGCTAATCTGAAAGCAGAGGGAGTGCATCTTCACACACAACATCCGGAGACACTCTGCTCAGCAGGCCAGCCCATTGGATGAAGTACATTGCTGTCCTGCATTTGAATGGGACAGGGGTACTTTGAAGTCTCTTGTTGGCGTTTTAGTAGCTGAGGTCTATGGGAGGACCACAGCACACCCTTCTTTGTCTACCCTTCTTTGTTGAGGGGGTGTAG
>NW_023311027.1:0-1527 GCF_011077185.1 Oxyura jamaicensis | reverse complement strand
ATGTGCAGGTATCTGCAAGCTATAATGGAGGAACCCTGAAGGACAGGGCAGCAGCCTCCCCTTGGAGGCTGGTTGGCCTTTAGCCAGCTGAAGTGACAGCAAATGCACCCATTTAGGACAACTAAACCTGTCCCTCCTCAGCAGGTTCAGGGCAGCCTGCAGAGGCATTCACCTGACCCAACGGAGAACTGTGCCAGAGGGAGAACGGAGTCTTCTCCATCTGGCTTTCCCTCCATTTCCAGTGACTGTAACGGCATTTGTCTCAGGGACATCCCTACATTGCTTAACCGTGTTCAGGGCAGTTGCTCCACGTAATAGCCAATTCCAGGCCTGCAGTGCTACCTGAGATGCCAACCCTGCCCGGCCCCACTGGAGCATGCAGCTGACATGAGCAGCACAGGAGCCACAGGACAGCTCTGGCCATTCATAGCTGGTACTTAACGGAAAACCCTGAGGGCATCTCCAACAGAACTGGCACTTATGAGCAAGTGACCACTTCTCAGGGCTGCAGCGAGACAAGGTCTCTCCCACCGCAGAGGCAGACAGTGCATGATTAACATAGAATCATAGAATATTCCAGGTTGGAAGGAACCCATAAGGATCATCAAGTCCAACTCCTTGCACCTCACAGGTCTACCCAAAAGTTTAGACCATGTGACTTAGTGCACAGTCCAAATGTTTCTTAAATTCATACAAGCTTGGTGCAGTGACTACTTCACTGGGGAGCTAGTTCCAGTGCACAGCCACCCTCTCAGTGAAAAATCTCCTCCTAATATCTAGTCTGAACTTCCCAAGCCTCAGCTTCACCCTGTTCCCGCGGGTCCTATCACTGGTGTTTATGGAGAATAGGTCACCCGCCTCTTCACTCCCCCTCGCAAGGAAGCTGTAGACCATGATGAGGTCCCCCCTCAGCCTCCTCTTCTCTAGGCTGAACAGGCCTAGTGACCTCAGCCGCTCTTCATACGTCATCCCCTCCAGGCCCTTCACCATCTTTGTCACCCTCCTCTGGACACTCTCCAAAAGTTGAATGTCCTTTTTGTACTGTGGTGCCCAGAACTGTACACAGTAGTCAAGGTGAGGCCGCACCAGTGCAGAGTAGAGCAGGACGATCACTTCACTTGTCCTACTAGCGATGCCGTGCTTGATACACCCCAGGATATGGTTGGCCCTCCTGGTTGCCAGGGCACAATGCTGGCTCATATTCAACTTGCTGTCAACCACACCCCCCAGATCCCTCTGTGCAGGGCTGCACTCCAGTGTCTCGTTGCCCAGTCTGTATGTACGGCCAGGGTTGCCTCGTCTCAGGTGCAGGACCCGGCACTTGCTCTTATTAAACTTCATGCAGATGGTGATCGCCCAGTTCTCCAGCCTGTCCAGATCTCTCTGTAAGGCCTTTCCACTCTCATGCAAGTCCACAACTCCTCCACGTTTGGTGTTGTCGACATATTTGCTCAAAACACCTTCTAGTCCTACATCCAAATAGTTTATAAAGACATTGAAGAGGACTGGCCCTAAAATAGAGCCTTG
>NW_023311026.1:1778-2961 GCF_011077185.1 Oxyura jamaicensis | reverse complement strand
GGAGTACTTGGGTCTTCTAAACACCAACAAGACTGTTTAGATGGCCTAAGTAAAACCAACGTAGCACAATTCTAAGAATGGTAGCACAGTCAAAACG
The DNA here is from genome assembly GCF_011077185.1 of Oxyura jamaicensis. Taxonomy (NCBI): domain Eukaryota; kingdom Metazoa; phylum Chordata; class Aves; order Anseriformes; family Anatidae; genus Oxyura; species Oxyura jamaicensis. The sequence continues at coordinate 2,864 of NW_023311026.1, read as the reverse complement.
GAAGTTCAGCATTTTCTGGGAAAATGCAATGAAGTCCCCCTATCAAGAGCTACCAGATGATTCACTCTTCACTGCTTCACTCTCTCACTGGCCTTCCAAAAGCTCTGTATCTTGGCTTATCCATGAACAAAATGCCACTCAGATCCACCACTGACAAGCCCGGATGATCAAATATGTTGATGACACAGCCAAAATCCATCATTTAGTTACCTTGAGCTTGGCACAATTCTCTTTTTCAAGTCTGCAAAAACATCCCGATGATAATACAAATTTACATCCTGCTAGGCTTCCTGTCACAAGAACACAATGAGAAACACCACCAACAATATTTTTGGTAGCTGGGGCTGAGGCTCTGTAAGGCTTTGCTTTCTTTCTCCCCTCGCTCCCCCTTTATTTCCAAGCTTCAACTTGCAGCCAGCGGCAACCTGCGCCTCCCGGCCCCGGCTCGAGGAAAGAATCGGCCGGGCACCCCGGAGCCCACATGGCTGCCCAGCACCACAGAACTACAGCTCCCAGCATGCCTCAGGACGGAGCAGGCCATCCATGTTGTGCATGATTTCTTGGTACTGGAATGTTTCAGATTAGTGAGGTGAAACCTAAGGGGTGACCCTGAGTAGATGGGCAGGTCTTTGCATCCTGGTTTTAAGTCGTAAGGAAAACAGAACTTAGGGCATTGTATCATCCTCAGCTTGTTTTTTTGTTTGTTTGTTTTTCTGTCTTACAGATTTCTGGGACACAGCTGGACAAGAGAGGTTCCAGAGCATGCATGCATCCTGTTACCATAAAGCTCATGCTTGTATCATGGTAAGGGTAGCGTCCAGCTGTGACCTGTTGGAATCAGATGTCCCAGATGACCCGTGGCCTGTATGTTACTTTTTCCAATTATGCTGTCCTGTATTTCTTGTCTGTTTTCAAAAACTTTCCTACGATGTTTTCTCTTCTCTCAGCAGATAAAGCCAGTGTAGTTGGGTATGTTTACCTTTCTTGTATCTTTCCAGGCAGCATTAATACTGTATTCCCTGTTCTTTTGTTTGTTTGTTTGTTTGTTTTCTTCTAAATTTCCTTTCTTTCATCACTGTGTTTCCA
>NW_023311026.1:0-1768 GCF_011077185.1 Oxyura jamaicensis | reverse complement strand
GCTAAAATTTCTGAGAGAGGTGTCTTTTCCCGGGGGAGAGTCTTTGTTCCCCTGAGAAGGTAATTGTTGGCTGCATAGAGAAGCTTGAGCGCTGTGTGGGCATGCTTGTTCCTCCAGCAAGGTGTTTATATTTCCTTGGGAGATTATTATTTTCACAGAGTGAAAGTGGGAAAGACAGTGGTTGGCTACTGCAATTCTATATCCTTGTGTTCCCTGTGGACATGCCCGTCTGTCCATGGGAGGGTCTTGGGTGTACCAACGAAATGCCCGGATTGCACAGGAAAATGTTTCCTGAGAGGCGTTTTCTCTGGGTCTTCAATAGATAAGGCAGGGTGACTCAGGAAGATGCTTGGAATCTCAAAGGATCTCCTTGCTTGTCCCAGGAAGATTCCAGGGTGCTCCAGGGAGGTTCCTGAGTAACCTGGGAAGAGCCTGATGTGCCCAGGGGAAGCCTTGTCTCCTCCAAGGTTCTGCAGGGATGATGCAGGCAGTATGCCCTGGGGACATGCTTTGGAGCTCCATTGTGATGCTTGAGTGCCTGGGAATGGTGCTTGGGAGATCCTTTGGTGGTTCAGAAAGATGCTGGGGTTCCCAGGAGACATGTGAGGGTGCCCCAGGGAGGTGCAACAAGATTCTCCCCTGAGAAACAAAGCATTGCCCTGGTTCATACCAGCATCTCCCTCAGGCACACAAGCACGTCCCGAGGGTACCCAGGCTTCTCTGTGCAGCACACAGGCATCTCCCTCCCTTGAGCACCCAAGCATCTCCCCACACCACCAGCTGTCTTACTAGGAGGACGCAAGGACCTCCCCAAAGCACATGATCTTTCTCAAGGTGCATTAAGGCACTTCCCTGGAGAAGACAAGCACCTCCCTACTGAAAGTGAAAACCTTCGCTAGGAGCACAAGCATCTTCCTGGAGCACCCTCCACAGCACCAAAGCATCTGCCAGGAGCACCCGAGCACCTCCATGGAAGAGAACAGCATCAGTGTTGGTACCCAAGGATCTCCAGTGGGCATCTTCCTGGAGGAACCGTGCATTTCCTCACAGCACTCAGGCATCTCACTGGAGCACCCAAGCATCTCCTCAGGGCACCCAAGCACCTCCCAAAATACTCTAATGTGTCCCCAGAGCTCCCAAGGAAGTTCTTTAAGCACCTGAGAATCTCCCCTGGGTACTGAAACATTCCAAAATTTCCCAAGGTCATCCAAGCATCTCATAAGGATATTCAAACATCTTCCCAAGGAAACAAGCCCCTCCTTGGAGCCACCCACCAGCACCCCAAGTCCCATAGCATCCTAGGTCACCAAATATCTCTGTGGGGCAAGCAAGCATCTTCCCAGGGCACCCAGGCTTCTCACTGGTTCCACTTGCTGGGACAGCCATGCACACGAGGATCTCCCAGAGCCCTGTGGAGATGCTGGAGTGCTCTGGGAGCTTGCCTGAGATCTCTGGGAAATGCCTGGTTACCTGGGTGAGATGCCTGTAGGATCCAGGGAGGTGCTGGAGTACCCTGCTGAGATGCTTGGGGATGCAGAAAGCTGACTGGATGCTCCAGAGATGTACTTGAACACTGTGGGAGACGTTTTGGAGGGCCAAGACGACACTTCTGTGCCCCAGGGAGATGCATGTCTTCTGTGTGGAGTACTTGGGTCTTCTAAACACCAACAAGACTGTTTAGATGGCCTAAGTAAAACCAACGTAGCACAATTCTAAGAATGGTAGCACAGTCAAAACGGAAGTTCAGCATTTTCTGGGAAAATGCAAT
>NW_023311025.1:0-2274 GCF_011077185.1 Oxyura jamaicensis | reverse complement strand
ATTGTAAAGTAAGAGTATATTGTGAATATTCTTAAATATGCCTTCCAGAGAGGCGAGGGGTGGCATGTAGTGGGTTTACATATTGTTCTGACAAACAGCCCATGGAATTCACCAGTGTTTGTCATCAAGAAGAGCGGGAAATAGAGATTACTGCATGATTTGTGATGAATCAATGCAGTGATCGAGGACATTGCAGCCAGAAAAAAAAAAAAAAGGAAAAGAAAAAAAAGGAAAAAAAAGAAAGAAAAATGGAAAGAAAAAAAAAGGAAAGAGAAAAAAAAAAGAGAAAAAATAGAAAAAAAAGAAAGAAAAAAAAAAAAAAAAAAAAAAAAAGAGAAAAAAAAAGAAAAAAGGGAAAAAGGAGAAAAAGAAAAAAAAAAGAAAGAAAAAAAAGAAAAAAGGAAAAGAAAAGAAAAAATAGAAAAAAAAGGAAAAAATGGGGGGAAAAAAAGAAAAAAAAAGAAAAGAAAAAAGGAGAAAAAAAAAATAGTACCTTTACATAGTGGATCGGACTCGCAATATGCTGTAGGTGTTGCTCAACGCATTGAGAGGGCACATTTGAGACACATGCCAAAGGAAAACTTGTTTCTAAAATTTAAAGAGCTGTTATTTTTGGTAGAGCAGTGAGTGCACCTGTATTGTATTATTCACATGCAGAGCCACACCATGTTACCTGGTATTTTTGCAGAGGGTAACACACACGCTGACCAGCTAACTAATATGACCCTGACTGCCCTGGTGCCTAAGATGCTGGAGTAAGCACAGTTATCCCATGCCTTTTTTTTTCCATCAAGCTGCCAAAGTCTTGGCAAAACAATTTGCTATATCAATCACTGAAGCCAAATTGATCGCCCAAATGTGTCCTGACTGTCAACAACATGTTTCGACCCTGTCTTTAACAGTAAGCCATAGAGGTCTACAGTCCTTACAGTTATGGCAGACCGACATAACGCATATTCCAGAATTTGGTTGCTTGAAATATGTTCACATATCGGTAGATACTTTCTCTCTTGCTATTTGGGCGACAGCTGCAGTGGGTAAAACTAGTCGCCATATCCAGGCTCACTTCCATGTTGCTTTTGCAGTGCTAGGCATCCCAAAGGAAATAAAAATTGACAATGACCCCGCCTATTCACTATCCACTCCCTTCAAACCTTTTTTCAAACTTGGGGTAACCGACACATCACAGGAATTCCTCATTCCCCCACGGGTCAAGCCATTGTTGAGCTCACAAATTGCACCTTGAAAGCACTGCTAAATAAACAAAAAGGGGGAGACACACAGGAAACACCACAGAACAGGTTGGGAAAGGCACTTTGAGTAATGAATCACCTAGCATTACCTTTTCCTCACCAAGAGGTACCACCCATAATAAAACATTACAAAAATATGAATTCTGCACTGTCACAGGTGTCACAATCAGAGCAGGCCTTAGTGATGGTAAAATAAATAAATAAATAAAAAATATTAAATACAGGTCTTTGGGAAGGGACCCCAGCCTCTAATAACTTGGGGTCGAGAGTATGCTTGTGTCTCCACAGGTCACGGACCGAGATGTATACCAGCAAGGGGGTAAGGCCGTGGTTGGCCTCCTCCTCACAATCGCCGCTGTCAGCAGTTATTGCCAGCCCTGGGTCTCCATCCAACCATGCCGCAACATCTGGGTCACCCTCGCCAAGATGACAGGACAAGAAGCGATGTGCCTGTCCCTGGCTAGTGCTAACGACCCCTTTACGACATGTCTGGTGGGGATCCTGGCAGATAACAAAGATTGTACTGTCTACTTGCTGCGAGCGCCCCTAGAGCCACAGGAATTAGATATCCTGGGAAGTGTAACAGCCACATCATGTGTAAGGTTCAATTACATGGGCAAAAACCAAACCATGAAACAAATTGTCAATGTCACACTCGCTCCTTGTTGCAATGCATCTCTTTGGTGTAATTATACAAAACTATAATAGCATCATTCCCTGTGCCAGGAGCAGCTCTGCTTGGCTGTGGGATCGACTGTGGAACGGACGCCCCTAGGTGCACCCCGAGCATTTTCCTCGGAGGGGTCTCCACTCTCAGCCGCTCACCATGGGAGTAGACAAAGACCTCCTGAAGCCGTGGACAAATTATTTTAAGTGATGTTTTCTTGTGGTATGAATGAAAAGTGAAAGAGGCCTCTTTGTGTGATTGTGCTGTGCGAGTGAGAAGCAGCATCGCGGCGAAGCAACATCCCTAGTGCTTAGTGGCTTGTTGACTGATGTAGATTCTAGTAGGCATGCTATT
>NW_023311024.1:2068-2382 GCF_011077185.1 Oxyura jamaicensis | reverse complement strand
CCAGGCGGTGGCTCTCGTGGAGGCCGTCTACGGCCACCTGCTGGTGAAGCAGCGATACTGCAGGCAGCAAGCGGCAGCGCATGCGCAGAGGCGCCCCTGGGCGCCTCCTGCCACCATCTTCGGTGAGTGGAGTGTACAACGGGCGTCGCGTGCGCAGTGCCTCCCGCGGCCGCCCCTGCCGCCATCTTAGATGAGTGGAGTGTACCGCGGGCGGCGCATGCGCAGTGGCTCCCGACGGCGCCTCCGGCCGCCATCTTTGGTGAGTGGAGTGTACCGCGGGCGGCGCATGCGCAGTGGCTCCCGAGGGCGCCTCC
>NW_023311024.1:0-2058 GCF_011077185.1 Oxyura jamaicensis | reverse complement strand
AGAGGTTGCTGGCTGACTTGTTTTAGGGATGGTGGGGTACACTTCTGTTTTTGGGTTCTCTTTTAATCTGTAGCTGAATCAAACCACTTGCGTAACTCTGCAGAGGACTGGAAAGGGCTTGAGCACATGCTGCAAGAGGCTTGTCCGCATAGGCGCGGTATTATGAAGAGACCGAGCAGGGTCATATCAGAGTTACCTTATTGAATTCTAAAGGATAAGTCTGTAATCGCGGCGCAGGCCGGGCAGAGAGTATGGTATATGGGCCAAGTGTTATATGAGCAATGTTATATGAGCCCCAGGCATGCCCTCAGAGTGCTCATTCGGCCTGGCCTGCTCTTTGGGGTAAGTGGTGTGTTTTTTTTTTTTTTTTTTTTTTCTCTTCAGTGAATTGCAGGGTTCTTTGTGTGGGTCGGAGTCTATGGAGTGATGCTTTTCCGAGTCGAGACCTGTATGCAGCTCTTCTTCAGGTGTGTAATTGTTATTGCATGTGTATGGATAGGATGAGACTGTTAGTTTGTGTGTTCCAGGTCCCTTTTGATTTTTACAGAAGTATGGGGCTTTCAGTGAGTCTTTGATAATATTTGACAGACAGGCGAAGTTCTAACTGTGGTGTTAAATGGTGGAGCAGGGTTTAAGAGAAATGTATCATCAAAGCTTCCTCTGAAAGCATGTACCTGAACGCAGCAGCAGCAAGCAGGTAAGTTGTGGCAGAGTTTAGCGCGGCGCCGCCCGCGGCGCGTTTAGCGCGGCGCCGCCCGCGGCGCGTTTAGCGCGGCGCCGCCCGCGGCGCGTTTAGCGCATGAGCTAATTGTTATACGAGCAATTTTATATGAGCCCCAGGCATTCCCTCAGAGTGCTTATTTGGCCTGGCCTGTTTCTTGGGGTAAGATATTTGAAAATATATATATATATACATATATATTTTCTTTCAGTCAGTTGCAGTCTTTTTCACATGTGTTGGAGTCTATGGGCTGATGCTTTTCCAAGGAGAGGCCTGTATGTAGCTCTTCTTCAGGTGAGTGATTGTTACAGCGTGTTTATAGGTAGGATGAGACTGTTAGTTTGTGTGTTCCAGGTCCCTTTTGATTTTTGCAGAAGCATGGGGCTTACGGCGAGTCTTTGCCTGTCTGTCAAATATTATCAAAGTTCCAACTGTGGTGTTAAATGATGGAGCAGAGTTTAGGAGAAATGTATCATCAAAGCTCCCTGTGGAAGCATGTATCTGAAAGCAGCAGCAGGCAGGTAAGGTGTAGTCTTTTTCAGGGTTAGGGACAGCTTGTTTATGTTTCTGGAGCTTTTGCCTGTGGTTTTGCTTGCTGTGGAGTCTTTAGTCTTTGCAGCCTCCTCGATTTTAGGTGCTTGGTATTCACTTTGGAGAGGTATGTTTAGGAGGGCTTGCCAGCTACCTTGTTTTGGGGAAATTGTGGGGTACGGTTCCTTTTTTTTGGGGTTATATTTTAATCTCTAGATATATCAAGCCATTTGCGTAAGTCTCTAGGGGATTCACGGAGGGCTTCAGTATGCATTGCAAGGGGCCTGACCGCATAAGCACAGCATTACAAAGAGACTGAGCCAGGTCACCTTTTTCATCTGTAAAGGGTAAGTCTGTGGTTACTCCTGTTGGGGCTGCTGTGCATTCATTGCCTTTTGGCATGGACCTGAGGGTGTGTTTGTTTTTCTGGCTCTGGTCCCTGTGTTTGAGTCTCCTGCAAGGCGTTGTACTGCTTGTGTGTCCATCACGGACATAACCTTTTCTTTTTGTTTCTTGCAGCCCAGGTCGTGAGCACGGAACCTTGAACGAGGCATTAGTGTGAGTGGGTTGCAGTGTGGGCCCTGAGTTGGTCAGTGGATTTTGTTAGTTTGTTTTGCCTGTCAGGCAGGCTTTGCAAGCACCTTGTGACAGCGGACTAGAACTCCTGCCACGTTTCTGAGGCGCGCCAGACGTCAGCGTTTCCAGTTCCTGAAATGCTGGAGATGCTTGGAGCGCAAGGGGAGCAGGGAGCGTGATGCATCTCTTTGGGATGTTAGGTGAGTGAAGCGGTGGTACTGGGTTGGGGG
>NW_023311023.1:0-2071 GCF_011077185.1 Oxyura jamaicensis | reverse complement strand
CGCTGGCGGCCGAGGGTCAGCGATAAGGGAGCCGCTGACCTTCACCCCCCCAGCAGCCAGCGGTGGCCGGGGCAAACCAGGGTGGGCAGCCCCCCAGGGACCCTCCTGAGGTGGGACCCCAGGGTGCTGGGGGCACCCATTGGGCTGGGGGTCTGGGCTGGCACAGGGTTCTGAGAGGGGGGTCCTGGGGGCTTCCTGGGGTTGTGGGGGGCTCATGAGTTTGTGTCATGCTGTGGGGCCACAAAGCTCCATGTGGCCACCATGCCCCACAGGGCCACCAGCTGAGCCCCCACCGTGACACCCCTGGCTGCCCACATCGCTACCACGCACTTTGGCCAGCGTCACCCATCGGCCGTGTCCCACCACAGGGCCATGGGGACACAGGGCTGGGCCCCCAGGGCACGGGGCCGTCCCTGCTGGGCTGTCCACCCTCTGCACCCCCCCGCAGTGACCCTTACCCTCGCTGTGTTTACCTGGGCATGGCCTCCCCAGCCCGGGGGCGGGGGCTGCTCAGGGGGATAAAAGCACCCGCAGCCCCCGAGGCAGCACTTGTAGCCCCCCACCTCTGCGTCCTGCCCAGGTGAGCAGGCAGCTGGCACCCAGCACCTGGGCCCATGGGGCAGGATGGGGCCCGGGGGGCAGGATGGGGGCCACAGAGCTGCAGGACGGGGCTGGGGAAGGGCAGAGGCATGGGGAAGGGCAGAGGCATGGGGTGGGGAAGGGTGGGAGGGAGATGGCTGGGCTGCGGGACAGGGATGGCGCAGGAAGGGGACAGGGGCTCTGTGGGGCTGGGATGGGACAAGAAGGGCATGGAAGTGCCACGGGATGGGGCTGGGGCAGGACGGTGACAAGGGAGCTGTGGGGTTGTGACGGGTGGGACGGAGCCATGGGGTGGGAGGGGGACGGCAGCACCCGACCCACTCCCCCGGGTGTCCCCACGCCCAGAGCCGCTGCCGCGATGAAGCTGCCGGTGGCCGTGTTGCTGCTGCTCTGCGCCTGCAGCCTCCAGGCCGCCATGACGAAACGCGAGGTTGAGCCTGAGCCCGGGGCCGAGGCCGCCCCGGACGCCACCATCCCCCTGAGCCGCCACTTCCAGACCTTGTCCGACTTTGTCACCAAGGAGCTGCCCCAGAAGCTGCAGGCGGAGGAGCTGCGGAGCCAGGCCAAGTACTGGGGGGGGCTGGGGGCTGGCAGCGGGGGGGGGGGGGGGGGGGGGGGCGACCCCCAGGGCCTCCCCTCACCGCTCCCTCGTCCTCCCCAGGGCGTATTTGGAGCAGGCCAACCAGCAACTGACGCCGCTGGCCCAGGAGCTGCGCAGCAACGTCCTCAACTTCTTCTCCTCTCTGCTGGAGCTGGGCAAGAGCAAGGAGCAGGCCTGAGCGCCGCCATGGAGCCCCCGGCCCCCCAGCACCAATAAAGCCTTTGAGCCGCCCGCCGCGTCCCGTGTGCTGTGTGTGCGGGGCTGGGGATGCAGGGACGGTGGTCGCCGTGCCCCTGGGCTGCGGTGGGGGCTCGGGAAAAAATAAAAAAATAAAAAATAATAATAAAAAAATAGGGCTGAGACCTGGCAAACTCAGCCCTGCCAGCACTAAAGATGGAGGCGCCCCCAGTCAAGATGGCGGACCCGGCGCCTCCTGCCCCTGAACAAAATGGCGGCGCCAGGCTTCGCCCCCTCCCCTCCGAACGTCACTTCCGTCCCACCGCCCCCAGCAAAGATGGCGGCGCGGCCGCGTTTCCGCCCCTCTCCGGGGCCCGGGGGCCGCTTCCGGGAGCGGCGGCGATGGCGGAGGAGGCGGCGCGGCGGGCTGTGGCGGAGCTGCCGCTGCTGCGGACGGCGGCGGGGCCCCGGGACCGGGAGCGGTGGGCGGAGAGGCTGAAGGAGGAGTACCGGGCACTCATCCAGGTGCGCCGCCCGCCGGGACACCGGGAACGGGGGGTGCCGGGGGGTTACCGGGGGGGGGGAACCCGGGGGGGCCTCCGGGCCGTTTCCGGCCCCGCGGGGCCGGGGGGCTTCCCGGGGGGGCCCCGGGGATTTAACCGGGGGTTTTACCGGGGGTTGACCCTCAGTACG
>NW_023311022.1:6605-9707 GCF_011077185.1 Oxyura jamaicensis | reverse complement strand
GGTCCTCCAAAAGCTCCTGGAGGTCTTCCCAAGGGTGGAAGGAGGGCAAGGGTGGCTTTTAGGTCCTTGTAGAACCTCCCAAGGGTGGCTCTTAGGTCCTCCAAAAGCCCCCGTAGAACCTCCTGAGGGCAGAAGGAGGTCGAGGGTGGCTCCGAGGCCCTCCAGAAAGCCCCCTTAGAACCTCCCGAGGATGAGGAGCCGTGGCTGGAGCCTTCCTCCCCCCCCCCCCCCCCCCCCCCAACCCAGGGCCGCCTGATCCCCGGGGCCTACAAGTTCGACGCCCTGATCACCACCTTCGAGATGATCCTGTCCGACTGCCCCGAGCTGCGGGAGATCGAGTGGCGCTGCGTCATCATCGACGAGGCGCACCGCCTCAAGAACCGCAACTGCAAGCTGCTCGACAGCCTCAAGCACATGGACCTGGTGAGGGCCTGGAGAAGACACCTAGAGGGGGAGGACGGGGCGACCTCCTCACCCCTCCTTGGGTCAGATTGGGGTTCCCTGGAGGGGTTCTTGGTGGTGTCCGGGCGTGCTCGGGTTCGTCCCGTGCGTCGGGAGGTGGTTTTGAAGGTCCTTATGGGGTCCTGGTTGGGTTTGGAGATGTTTGGGTTCATTTTGTGGCCCTTGGAGATGGTCCTGAAGGTCCTTATGGGGTCCTGGTTGGGTTTGGAGATGTTTGGGTTCATCCCATGCCCCTTGGGGATGGTCCTGAAGGTCCTTACGGGGTCTTGGTTGGGTTTGGAGATGTTTGGGTTCATCCTGTGTCCCTTGGGGATGGTCCTGAAGGTCTTCATGGGATTTTGGTTGGGTTTGGAGATGTTTGGGTTCGTTTTGTGGCCCTTGGGGATGGTCCTGAAGGTGTTTGTGGGGTCTTGTTTGGGTTTGGAGATGTTTGGGTTGATCTTGTGGCCCTTGGAGATGGTCCTGAAGGTCCTTATGGGGTCTTAGTTGGGTTTGGAGATGTTTGGGTTCATTTTGTGGCCCTTGGGGATGGTCCTGAAGGTCCTTATGGGGTCCTGCTTGGGTTTGGAGATGTTTGGGTTCATCCTGTGGCCCTTGGGGATGGTCCTGAAGGTCTTCATGGGATTTTGGTTGGGTTTGGAGATGTTTGGGTTCATTTTGTGGCCCTTGGAGATGGTCCTGAAGGTCCTTATGGGGTCCTGCTTGGGTTTGGAGATGTTTGGGTTGATCTTGTGGCCCTTGGGGATGGTCCTGAAGGTCCTTACGGGGTCTTGGTTGACTTTGGAGATGTTTGGGCTCCATCCACGTGTCACAGCCGAGGACAGCCGCGTGGGGCCACCCCGCTGTCCCCCCCGGGAGCGGGAGGACCTCATCCTGCTCGCCGCTGACTCTCTTCCCCCTCTCGGGCGGCAGGAACACAAGGTCCTCCTGACGGGCACGCCGCTGCAGAACACGGTGGAGGAGCTCTTCAGCCTCCTGCACTTCCTGGAGCCCTCCCAGTTCCCTTCCGAGGCGGAATTCCTCAAGGACTTCGGTGACCTCAAGACGGAGGAGCAGGTGAGGAGGAGAAGAAGAGGACCTCGGTCCCTCACGTGGCCACGAGGGCCGGGTTCTACTCGTGGTGACTCTCCACCCCTAGGTGCAAAAGCTCCAGGCCATCCTCAAGCCCATGATGCTCCGCCGGCTGAAGGAGGACGTGGAGAAGAACCTGGCGCCCAAGCAGGAGACCATCATTGAGGTGGAGCTGACCAACATCCAGAAGAAATACTACCGGGCCATCCTGGAGAAGAACTTCTCCTTCCTCTCCAAGGGCGCCGGCCACACCAACATGCCCAACCTCCTCAACACCATGATGGAGCTGCGCAAGTGCTGCAACCACCCCTACCTCATCAACGGTGAGGAGCGCGGCGCTGTCTTCTCTCCACCACAAAGCGGACATCTTGGGGGCCAGAAGTAGACCAGTTCCGGGGGCGAGTGCGCGTCGAGGGGTCCACCAGAGGCTTGGGGTCGGGGCTTTTCCTTCTCCTGCTGGGCTTGGCGGTGTGGAGGAGGTTCTCCAAGGCTTCCAGCTGGGTGGGGACGCCCCCGGGTCGTGTTTGGCGGGGTTGTGGGTTGACGGTCCTGTCCCACCCCCTCTCCTCCAGGCGCGGAGGAGAAGATCCTGGCCGAGTTCCGCGAGTCCTGCCACCACCACGTGCCCCACGACTTCCACCTCCAGGCCATGGTGCGCTCCGCCGGCAAGCTGGTGCTCATCGACAAGCTGCTCCCCAAGCTGAAGGCCGGCGGCCACAAGGTGCTCATCTTCTCCCAGATGGTGCGCTGCCTCGACATCTTGGAGGACTACCTCATCCAGAAGAGGTGAGAGGGCGGGGAGGGACATCAGGGGGGAGGGGTCTCGGGGTGACCCGGGACCTCCCCCGACGCGGCGGTGGGGTGTCGGCAGGTACTTGTACGAGCGGATCGACGGGCGGGTGCGGGGCAACCTGCGGCAAGCCGCCATCGACCGCTTCAGCAAGCCCGACTCGGATCGCTTCGTCTTCCTGCTGTGCACGCGGGCGGGCGGGCTGGGCATCAACCTGACGGCCGCCGACACCTGCATCATCTTCGACTCCGACTGGAACCCCCAGAACGACCTCCAGGTGACACCCCGGGGGCTCCTCCCGCCTGGCGGCGGCCACGGCTTCGGCCCCGTTGCCGTGGGGTCTTGGGTTGTGGGGTCACGTTGGGTTTGAGTCAAGGGGGTCTTGGGTTTGGAGACCCCTTGGTTGGATCTCGGTGGGGTTTGGGGTTTGGAGGCCCCTTGGTTGGATCTCGATGGGGTTTGGTGTCCCCTTGGTTGGATCTTGGTAGGGTTTGGAGGCCCCTTGGTTGGATCTCAATGGGGTTTTGGGTTTTGAGGCCCCTTGGTTGGATCTCGGTGGGGTTTTGGGTTTGGAGGCCCCGTGGTTGGATCTTGATGGGGTTTGGTGTCCCCTTGGTTGGATCTTGGTAGGGTTTGGAGGCCCCTTGGTTGGATCTCGATGGGGTTTAGAGGCCCCGTGGTGGGATCTTGATGGGGTTTGGGGTTTGGTGTCCCCTTGGTTGGATCTTGGTAGGGTTTGGTGTCCCCTTGGTTGGATCTTGGTAGGGTTTGGAGGCCCC
>NW_023311022.1:5179-6505 GCF_011077185.1 Oxyura jamaicensis | reverse complement strand
GGGTTTGGGGTTTGGTGTCCCCTTGGTTGGATCTCGATGGGGTTTGGTGTCCCCTTGGTTGGGTCTTGATGGGGTTTGAGGTTTGGTGTCCCCTTGGTTGGATCTTGGTAGGGTTTGGAGGCCCCTTGGTTGGACCTCGATGGGGTTTAGAGGCCCCGTGGTTGGATCTCGATGGGGTTTGGGGTTTGGAGGCCCCTTGGTTGGATCTTGGTAGGGTTTGGAGGCCCCTTGGTTGGATCTTGGTAGGGTTTGGAGGCCCCTTGGTTGGATCTCAACAGGGTTTGGAGGCCCCTTGGTTGGATCTCAACAGGGTTTTGGGTTTGGAGGCCCCTTGGTTGGATCTTGATGGGGTTTTGGGTTTGGAGGCCCCTTGGTTGGATCTCGATGGGGTTTGGGTTCGGTGCCCCGTTGAGTTTGACCCAATGGGACCTTGGGGGTTTGATGCCCCAACGGGCCTTGGGGTTTTGGTGACTCCACCTCGACGCGTTTCTCCACCTCCTCCCACCCCCGCAGGCCCAGGCCCGGTGCCACCGCATCGGGCAGAGCAAGGCGGTGAAGGTCTACCGCCTCATCACGCGCAACTCCTACGAGCGGGAGATGTTCGACAAGGCCAGCCTCAAGCTGGGCCTGGACAAGGCCGTGCTGCAGTCCATGAGCGGCCGCGAGGGCAACATCGCGGGGGTAAGGGGTCCTGGGGGGGGGACGGGGGGTGGAGACCCCATGGGAAGGGGTCCTGGGGGGGAAGTGTGGGGTGGAGACTCCGTGGAAGGGGTTCTTCAAGGGAAATGTGGGGTGGAGACCCCATGGAAGGGGTTCTTCAAGGGAATGGGTCTTGAAGACCCCATGGAAGGGGTTCTTCAGGGGAAATGTGGGGTGGAGACCCCATAGAAGGGGTTCTTCAAGAAAAATGGGTCTTGAAGACCTCGTAAAAAGTGTCCTTCAAGGAAAAATGTGGGGTGGAGACTCCATGGAAGGGGTTCTTGAAGGGAAAATGTGGGGTGGAGACCCCATGGAAGGGGTTCTTCAAGGGGAATGTGGGGTGGAGACTCCATGGAAGAGGTTCTTCAAGGAAAAATGGGTCTTGAAGACCTCGTAAAAGGGGTTCTTCAAGAGAAATGGGTCTTGAAGACCCCATGGAAGGGGTTGTTGAAGGGAAATGTGGGGTGGAGACCCCATGGAAGATGTTCTTCAAGGAAAAATGTGGGGTGGAGACCCCATGGAAGAGGTTCTTGAAGGAAAAATGTGGGTTGGAGACTCCATGGAAGGGGTTCTTGAAGGGAAAATGTGGGGTGGAGACCCCATGGAAGGGGTTCTTCAAGGGGAATG
>NW_023311022.1:0-5169 GCF_011077185.1 Oxyura jamaicensis | reverse complement strand
AAAATGTGGGGTGGAGACCCCATGGAAGGGGTTCTTCAAGGGGAATGGGTCTTGAAGACCCCATGGAAGGGGTTCTTCAAGGGAAATGTGGGGTGGAGACCCCATGGAAGGGGTTCTTGAAGGGAAAATGTGGGGTGGAGACTCCATGGAAGGGGTTCTTCAAGGGAAAATGTGGGGTGGAGACCCCATGGAAGAGGTTCTTGAAGGGAAATGGGTCTTGAAGACCCCATGGAAGGGTTTCTTCAAGGGAAGCGTGTCGTGAAGGTCCTACTCTGGCAGAACGTGGGGCTTGGAGATGGTTTGGGATGGGACACGGGCCCTGAAGGTGTCCATTTCCTCATCGCTCTCCTCCTCCTTCCCTCAGATCCAACAGTTCTCCAAGAAGGAGATCGAGGACCTCCTGCGCAAGGGGGCCTACGCGGCCATCATGGAGGAGGACGACGAAGGCTCCAAGTTCTGCGAGGAGGACATCGACCAGATCCTGCTGCGCCGCACCACCACCATCACCATCGAGAGCGAGGGGAAGGGCTCCACCTTCGCCAAGGTACCCTGGACCTTCTCCCCCCAGGTCCCTTCCCACCACCTCCGGTGGACACCTCCGAACGCCTCCGTTGTCCTCGCTCTCCTTCCAGGCGAGCTTCGTGGCCTCCGAAAACCGCACCGACATCGCCTTGGACGACCCCAACTTCTGGCAGAAGTGGGCCAAGAAAGCCGACCTGGACCTGGACCTCCTCAACAGCAAGGTTGGGGTGGTGGTGGGTCGCGGGGCGAGGAGACGGTCGGAGGTGGGGCAGGACCTCACCCTTCTCCTGTCCTCCTCGCCCAGAACAACCTGGTGATCGACACGCCGCGCGTGCGCAAGCAGACGCGGCACTTCAGCACCTTGCGCGACGACGACCTGGTGGAGTTCTCCGACCTGGAGAGCGAGGACGAGGAGAAGCCCCGGTCCCGGCGGCACGACCGCCACCACCACCACCACGGCCTCCACCACGCCTACGGCCGCACCGACTGCTTCCGCGTGGAGAAGCACCTCCTGGTCTACGGGTGAGGACGGGGCCCGGGGACGTCCCCCCGGGGGAGTTGTGGGGTTGGGGGAGGACGAGGTGCAGGTGGCTCGTGGTGGAAACCATGAGGAGGTGGTTGGAGGGAGGAGCGGTTCTTGGTTTTGGTTCTTCTGTGGTGGCAACCATGGTTGGTGGAGGGAAAAAACATCTCCAAGTCTTTGGTGGCAACCATGAGGAGGTGTTTGACGTAGAGAGAAACCATCTCGAGCTCTTCTCTGGTGGCAACCACGAGGAGATGCTTGGAGGGAGGAGCAAACCAAGTCTTATTTTGGGTTCTTCTCTGGTGTCAACCATGAGGAGATGGTTGTAGGACCCAAACCACCTCCAGCTCTTCTCTGGTGGCAACCACGAGGAGATACCTGGCGGCCAAACCATCTCCTGGTGGCAACCACGAGGAGATGCTTGGAGGGAAGAGCAAACCAGCTCTTATTTTGGGTTCTTCTCTGGTGTCAACCATGCGGAGATGCTTGACGTAGAGAGAAACCATCTCGAGCTCTTCTGTGGTGTCAACCACGAGGAGATGCTTGGAGGGAGGAGCAAACCAAGTCTTATTTTGGGTTCTTCTCTGGTGTCAACCATGAGGAGATGCTTGACATGGAGGAAAACCATCTCCAAGTCTTTGGTGGCAACCATGAGGAGATGTTTGATGTAGAGGAAGAACATCTCGAGCTCTTCTGTGGTGTCAACCACGAGGAGATGCTTGGAGGGAGGAGCAAACCAAGTCTTATTTTGGGTTCTTCTCTGGTGTCAACCATGCGGAGATGCTTGACGTGGAGGAAAACCATCTCCAAGTCTTTGGTGGCAACCATGAGGAGATGTTTGATGTAGAGGAAGAACATCTCGAGCTCTTCTCTGGTGGCAACCACGAGGAGATGCTTGGAGGGAAGAGCAAACCAAGTCTTATTTTGGGTTCTTCTCTGGTGGCAACCATGAGGAGATGGTTGTAGGACCCAAACCACCTCCAGCTCTTCTCTGGTGGCAACCACGAGGAGATACCTGGCGGCCAAACCATCTCCTGGTGGCAACCACGAGGAGAAGAGGTTCCGGGAGGTGGGGATCTTCCCCCCCCGAGGGCCAGATCCGTGACCCCTTGTCCTCCACCAGCTGGGGCCGGTGGCGGGAGATCCTGTCCCACGGGAGGTTCAAGCGGCGCCTGTCGGAGCGGGACGTGGAGACCATCTGCCGCGCCATCTTGGTCTACTGCCTCCTCCACTACCGGGGCGACGAGAACATCAAGGGCTTCATCTGGGACCTCATCAGCCCCGCCGAGAACGGCAAGGCTAAGGAGCTCCAAAACCACTCGGGTGAGGGGGCTTCTGCAGCCCTGGGGTGGATGGGACCCCCCCGGGTCCCCCGCTGATGGTCCTCTGGTCTTCTCCAGGGCTCTCCATCCCCGTCCCGCGGGGCCGCAAGGGGAAGAAGGTGAAGTCCCAGAGCACCTTCGACGTCCACAAGGCCGAGTGGATCCGCAAGTACAACCCCGACACGCTCTTCCAGGACGAGAGCTACAAGAAGCACCTCAAGCACCAGTGCAACAAGTGAGGGGGGGGGACAGGGGGCGTCAGGAGGTCCTCAAAACCCATCCGAGGTCCTCAAAACCCGTCCCAGGTCCTCAAAATCCATCCCAGGTCCCCCAAAACCCGTCCGAGGTCCTCAAAACCCATCCAAGCTCCTCAAAACCCATCCCAGGTCCTCAGAACCCATCCCAGGTCCCCAAAATCCATCCCAGGTCCTCAAAATCCATCCCAGGTCCCCCAAAATCCATCCGAGGTCCTCAAAATCCATCCGAGGTCCTCAAAATCCATCCCAGGTCCCCCAAAACCCATCCCAGGTCCTCAAAACCCATCCCAGGTCCTCAAAACCCATCCCAGGTCCCCCAAAACCCATCCGAGGTCCTCAAAATCCATCCCAGGTCCTCAAAACCCATCCCAGGTCCCCCAACATCCATCCGAGGTCCTCAAAATCCATCCGAGGCCCTCAAAACCCATCCCAGGCCCTCAAAACCCATCCGAGGTCCCCCAAAACCCATCCGAGGTCCTCAAAACCCATCCCAGGTCCTCAAAACCCATCCCAGGTCCTCAAAATCCATCCCAGGTCCCCCAAAACCCATCCGAGGTCCTCAAAACCCATCCGAGGTCCTCAAAACCCGTCCCAGGTCCTCAAAACCTGTCCCAGGTCCTGAAAATCCATCCCAGGTCCTCAAAATCCATCTGAGGTCCTCAAAACCCATCCCAGGTCCCCCAAAACCCATCCCAGGTCCCCCAAAACCCATCCCAGGTCCTCAAAACCAATCCCAGGTCCTCAAAACCCGTCCCAGGTTCTCAAAATCCATCCCAGGTCCTCAAAATCCATCTGAGGTCCCTCAAAATCCATCTGAGGTCCCCCAGATCCATCCGAGGTCCCTCAGATCCATCCCCCATCCCCGATCCCGCCCCGTGTCCCGTCCCTGATGGCTTTTTCTTCTCGGTGGCCACCACCCGCAGGGTCCTGCTCCGGGTGCGAATGCTCTACTACCTGCGGCAGGAGGTGATCGGGGACCAGGCGGAGAAGGTGCTGGCGGGAGCCATGGCCAGGTGAGGTCCCCATACCTCTTGGACCCGTTTTGGGGTTCTCCAGACCCGTTTTGGGGTTCTTCAGACCCATTTTGGGGTTCTCTGGACCTATTCTGGGGTGTTCCAGACCCATTTTGGGGTTCTTTGGGGTTCTCCGGCCTCATTTTGGGGTTCTCCAGACCCATTTTGGGGTTCTCCAGACCCATTTTGGGCTTTTCTGGACCTATTTTGGGGTGTTCCAGACCCATTTGGGGGTTCTTTGGGGTTCTCCAGACCAAATTTGAGGTTCTCCAGCCTAATTTTGGGGTTCTCCAGCCTCATTTTGGGGTTCTCCAGACCCGTTTTGGGGTTCTCCAGACCCATTTTGGACTTTTCTGGACCTATTTCGCGGTGTTCCAGACCCATTTGGGGGTTCTTTGGGGTTCTCCAGCCTCATTTTGGGGTTTTCCAGACCAAATTTGAGGTTCTCCAGACCCATTTAGGGGTTTTCTGGACCCATTTTTGAGTGTTCCAGACCCATTTTGGGTTCTTTGAAGTGCTCCAGACCAAATTTGAGGTTCTCCAACCCCATTTTGATGTTCTTTGAGGTGCTCCAGCCCCATTTTGAGGTTCTCCAACCTCATTTTGATGTTCTTTGAGGTGCTCCAGCCCCATTTTGAGGTTCTCCAGCCCCATTTTGAGGTTCTCCACCCCCATTTTGAGGTTCTCCACCCCCATTTTGAGGTTCTTTGAGGTGCTCCAGCCCCTCTTTGACCTTCCCCAACCCCACTTTAGGACCATTTCTGGAGCCCCAGCCCAATTTTGGGGTTCCCCGTCCCCATTTTGGGCTCCTCTGTCCCCCCGACCCCCCCCTGAGCCCCCCACTCCTGCCCCACAGCGAGATCGACATCTGGTTCCCGCTGGTGGAGCAGCTGGAGGTGCCGACCGCCTGGTGGGACGCCGAGGCCGACAAATCCCTCCTCATCGGCGTCTTCAAGCACGGTGCGTACTTCGGAGGCCGGGCGGTGAATTTTTGGGGCTAAATCCGCGGGATTTGGCTCGCGGGACGTTCTGCTCGCCCCCTTTTTTTTTTTTTGGTAGGTTATGAGAAGTACAACACCATGCGGGCCGACCCCGCCCTCTGCTTTCTGGAGAAGGCCGGCCGCCCCGACGAGAAGGCGATCGCTGCCGAGCAGCGCCTGGACGTGGGGGAAGGGTGAGGTCACAGCGGTGTCCCCAAAACCCCTACTTTGTCCCCAAAATCCCGGCGGTGTCCCCAAAACCCCGGCGGTGTCCCCCAAACCCCAACGATTTCCCCAAGACCCCAACGATGTCCTCAAGACCCCAACAATGTCCTCAAAACCCTAACGACGTCCTCAAAACCCCCAACGATGACCCCAAGAGTGTCCCCAAGCCCCTCATAATGTCCCCAAGTCCCCAACAATGTCCTCAAGACCCCAACGATGTCCCCAAAACCCTAACGGTGTCCCTAAGACCCCAACAATGTCTCCAAAACCCCAACCATGTCCCCGAAACCCCCAATGATGACCTCAAGAGTGTCCCCAAGACCCCAA
>NW_023311021.1:0-1822 GCF_011077185.1 Oxyura jamaicensis | reverse complement strand
TCCAAAGTATTCTCTTTTAGTTGATGGACGCTTTCAGAAAGTTTCTCCACAGCCGAGACGCAGGCCTGTAGGGAAGAGGAGAGGCTTTCTTCGTACTGCCGGAGTTGTTTAGCCACATCACCCACTGTGGGTTCCTCATCCTCTTTCCAGGCCATTATTGCCAATGAGCTGGCATATGATGATGGTGCACTCCGTACAAACTTCCGCCACATTGGTCGTGTACACCTGACTTCATCTGGATCTGTGGGTCCATCTGGATCTGTGGGTCCATTGTCTGGGTCCTCATAAATCACCTCCCGTACGGCTAATTCCCTCAGGTACTGGATTCCCTTCTCCATAGTGGTCCACTTGCTTGGCAGACATACAAGTTCTTCCTTGTAGGGAAACCTTTCCCTTACAGCATACAGGAGACGCCTCCAGAGGCTGTGAGATCGTGCTCCATCTCCAATTGCTTTGTCAATGCCTGCATCTCTAGCAAGGGATCCCAGCCACCTGGCTTCCTTGCCCTCTAATTCCACACAATTGGCTCCGGTATCCCAGCACCGGAGCAGCCAGGTGACAAGCTGCTCACCTATGCAGCGACCAAAATCTTTTCGCACATCTCGTAGCTCACGCTGGTATAGGTTTCGGGTAACTACTGTTGATTTTTCAACATCCCCATCTTCATCCTCCTGCACCTCTGATGGCCCAGCCTCGTCTTCTCCATACCTACACCTAGCAGAAGACTCTCTGCGTTCTAAACGACCTGAGTCTCTATACCATTTTTTCACCTTGTCTACAGGGGCAACTTGTACTGCTACAGCTCTTTTCTCTGACTCAGCCACAGGGTCTGCCACAGGGGTGGGAACACCCTCTGCAGGGGCAACTTGCATTGCTACAGCTCGTTTCTCTGGCCCAGCCACAGGAGCTGGAGCAGCTGCAGGAGCTGGAGCGGCTGCAGGAGCTGGAGCTGGAGCGGCTGCAGGGGCTGGAGCTGGAGAGGCTGCAGGAGCTGGAGCTGGAGCGGCTGCAGGAGCCGGAGCTGGAGCGGCTGCAGGGGCTGGAGCGGCTGCAGGGGCTGGAGTGGCTGCAGGGGCTGGAGCTGGTGCGGCTGCAGGGGCTGGAGCGGCTGCAGGGGCTGGAGCGGCTGCAGGGGCTGGAGCAGGAACAGCTACAGGGGCTGGAGCTGGAGCGGCTGTAGGGGCTGGAGCTGGAACAGCTACAGGGGCTGGAGCTGGAGCGGCTGTAGGAGCTGGAGCTGGAACAGCTACAGGGGCAGGAGCTGGAGCGGCTGCAGGAGCTGGAGCTTCAGGAGCTGGGGCGGCTGCAGGAGCAGGAGCTGGGGCGGCTGCAGGAGCAGGAGCTGGAGCAGGAGCTGGGGCGGCTGCAGGAGCAGGAGCTGGAGCGGCTGCAGGGTCTGTCACTCAGTTCATAGTAGCATCAATTGCAGCTCGATAGGCATAGGCCAGGTCCCAACATGCTACAGTGAGTTGTGTCACTTTGGAACTGCCAGAGTCATGACACTCTTTTTGCAAGCATTCTACCAGTTCTTTAGGATTTTGCAGTTGTTCAGGGGTGAATCTACAAAACATCGGAGGTGCCCACTGCTCTAGCCACCTGCCCATATCCTCCCACACTCCCTGCCACTCACAATTATCCCGCCTCAGGACAGATCTCTGCATGAGATTCCTAAGTAGTTGTTTAACCTTGAACAAAACCTGAAGCGCATTCAAGAGACATAACAACAAGAACATGCTGGTCTGAGTATCCCAAGGATATTCAACATCTTGGAGAGCTATCGTAACTAGCTCGGGGGATAAGAGGGTGCTGAAGGAGAAAGGGA
>NW_023311020.1:0-5570 GCF_011077185.1 Oxyura jamaicensis | reverse complement strand
TCTTTGATGATCTTGTAAATGATCTGGATACAGGACTCAAATGCATACTAAGTAAGTTTACAGATGATAGGAAATAAGGAGTTGCTGTTGTGTCCCTCAAGGGTGGGGAGGCTGTGCAGAGAGATTTTGATAGATGACAGGGCTGTGCAATCACCAGTCATATGAAGTTTAAGAAGAGTAAGTACCAGATTCTGCACCTGGGACATGGTAACCTGTCCCAGTATATGGACTGACTGGGGGATGAGGTACTGGGAAGCTGCCCCACAGAAAGGGATTTGTGGCTTCTAGTTGACAGTAAGTTGAGTGTGTTTTCTTATCCAAAATGTTCCCTTTTGGGTCCTTCTGCTGAGGATGTGGCCAATGATCATGGTGGCGTCTTTCAAGTGTCAGTATTAAGGACCAAACAATAGTTCTTGAACGTGCGTGTAAGGCTGGACAGAGGATGCATCCAAAGAAAGGGAGAGGTGTGGTGTCATCAGTGAGGTCAAGGGGAAACCTATTTTTGAGTTTTAGAAAGATGATTTGGACATTTCAGACAGAAACTGGAGGCATGTGGTCTGCAACTCAAAAGGGTGGGTGAATGTCAAGGCCTTCCAATGGTTAGCCAAAGTGAGTGGTTTGCAGGCTGTCCAACAGGTGAGTAGTGCATGTTGCTGAGGACATTGGAGAAGCTGTGCCACTGGATGTACTGAAGTGCACAGGACCTATTAGGTTGCACCCACAAATGCTGAGAGTCCTGGATGATAACTTCCCAAGGCTACTTTCAGCTTTCATTGAAAGTTGATGGTGACTGGGTTCCTGAAGATGGGAAGAGACTCATCCCCCTCCTATGTTGAACAAGATGGAGTAGGAAGGTCTGCGGAACTGTAGGCTGGTTGGCCTTCCATCAGTCTCTGGGAAGGTGTGGAAGGAAATCCTTTTGGGAAGCATTGCCAAGCACACAAAGGTTAAGAATGCGATGGGGAGTGTTCAGCATGGATTTAGAGAACTGAAGTCATGCTTGAGCCTTCTCAGTGTCTTCTGCAATTTCTGCCAGAAAATCCTGATGGGAAAGAGAGATGTTCAGTGCCTGCTTTCTTCTGATGCATTGTGAGAAAAATCTCAATAATTTTCTTCAGACAGGATCTTCTGTGAAGCTATTTTCTTCACGATTGGTGGGTGAGCAGGAGCACACAGTAAAGGTTTATCATAACCATATATTCCCTAGTACCAGACACCTGATTTCTCCCGTTTCCTCACTGGCTGAGTACTACAGATTTACAACCTACTTAACGCACTTCTGTACCATATATGTCCAATAGTATTTCAGCAACCATTAATTTCTCCTTTTCATTTTTTTCTCCTTCTTCTCTTGTGACTAGAGAGCCTGGTTTTTGTTTGTTTGTTTGTTTGTTTGTTTGTTTGTTTTTACTGATTTTGTACTGCTCGTTCTGTTTTTGTTAGCTACCCTGCTTATTTTGGGACATTCCCCACTGCTATGCTGCACAATCACTTTTTGAATATGCAAGGTTAGTTGAAAATTCCACTGCAAAAACACCTTCTATTGGAAAAACACAGCTTTCTTTCTCACACCCACGCAGAAGTCGCTTAGCATGCCTAGGCCTTTGGTCTTGCAAGTGAAGGGCTTGTGTCACGTGCAAGAAGAACAGCAGCAGCTCGTTGGTGCTGTTGTCAGTTACATACTTGCTATGAGAGGTCTTGTGTCCCTTTTCATAGACTCTTAGAATTGTAGATTATCTTAACTGTGAGATACTGTAGAGTATCTAGATCCTTGAGGCTCTGCGAGTCCTATTCCTGACAACATACAAGGCAACCTGAGTGTTAAACCAGATAGATTCATTAAATGATTGAATGTTTTCAGTTGGAAGGCATTTTAATTCTATGATTCCTGTACGTCTGTTTTAATTACTAGAGGGTCTCTATAACATCTGCCTGGAGCCTTCTCTTCCCCAGGCTGAACAAGCCCAGCTCTCTCAGACTGTCTTTGTAGGAGAGGTGCACCAGCTGTCTGACCATCTTTGTATCCCTCCTCTCAACCTGCTCTAACAGTTCTAACAGAGGCTTCTGTCAGGGGTGTCAGTGTGGGTCCTTAGCAGGGGTAGCAGGCTCCACGTGGGGTCCCCCCCACGGGATGCTGTCATTCCTGAACTGAGCCTGTGTGGGCTTCCCACAGGCAGCAGCTCTTCAAGAACCACTCTAACATGTGTCCGTACCACAGGTCCATCCCTCAGGAGCACACAGAATCACAGAATGAGAGAATGTTAGGAATGTTGAAAGATCATCTAGTCCAATCCCCCTGCCAGAACAGAAACAGCTAGATCAGGTCACACTGGAACGCATCCAGGCACATTTTGGATGTCTCCAGAGAAGGAGACCCACAACTCCTATGGGCAGCCTCTTGCAGTGTTCTGTCACACTCATTGTGAAAAAGGTTTGTCTCATATTTCAGTGGAACTTCCTATGTTCCACCTTACAACCTCTGCCCATTGGCCTTTCATTAGATGTCAATACTGATCCATCATGGATCCCTGTGGGTGGTAGCTCTCCCCACATCCCCTGCTCCTGCATGGGCTCCTCTCCACATGCTGAAGCTCTGGCTTGGCGGCCTACTCCTGCAGGGGCTCTCCATAGGCCGCTGCCTCTTCTCCACTGCATTTATACAGGGTGAAGTGCGAATCATCATAGAATTATAGAATGGCTTGTCTTGGAAAGGAAATTAAGGATCATCTAACTCCATCCTCCCTGCCATGGGCAGGGATGTCACCCACAAGATCAGGCTGGCGAAGGCCCCATCCAGCCTGGCCTTGAACACCTCCAAGGAAGGGGCATTCACAGCTTCTTTTGGCAACCTGTTCCAGTGCCTCACCACCCTCACAGTGAAAAATTTCCTTCTAATATCTAATCAAAATCTGTCTTCTTTTAGTTCCCCCTTTTCCTATAATTATCTACACGAATAAAGAGTCCTTCTCCATCCTTTTTAGAAGACCCGTTTAAGTATTGAAAGGTCTCTAGGAAGTCTCCCCAGAGCCTTCTCTTCTCTTGGCTGAACATCCCAAGCTCTCTGAGCCTTTCTTCATAGGAGAGGTGCTCCAGCCTCTGATCATCTTTGGAGCCTGGACTCACTCTAACAGGTACACGTCTTTCTTTTGCTGTGAGCCCTAAACCTGGAGGCAGTACTCCAGGTGGGGCCTCATGAGGGCAGTGTAGAGGGGGACAATCAACTCCCTCACTATGCTGGCCAATCCTCTGTTGATGCAGCCCAGGATGCAGTTGGCCTTCTGGGCTGCAGGCATGCACTGCTGGCTCCTGTTGAGCCTTTGGTCCACGAGAACAACCCAAGTCGTTCTCTGCAGAGCTGCTCTCAGGGAGTTCTTCTGCCAGTCTGTACTCCTGTCTGGGATTGCCCAGACCCATGTGCAGCACCTTGCCCTTGGACTTATTGAACCTCATGCAGTTCATATGGGCCAGCTTCTCCAGCCTGTCCAGGTCCCTTTGGTTGCAGAGGTTTGGGTGAAGAAAGGAGGAGTGTTGGCTGGTATGCATTAGAACTTTATTGAGGAAGACTCGTGAAAAGGAAGGAGCACAAACAGATGGGTAAGTTCAGAGGTGCAAGCAGAGTGACCATCAGCAGATATGCATTTTATGCATAAGATATTCCCAGAGCACAGAGATCAGAGCATCCTCAGTCCATGAAGTGGCTTGAAAGGGCATTGTTAGGGCATTGTTAGCTGCTGTCAGGGGTGTTGGCGTGGGTCCTTAGCAGGGGTAGCAGGCTCTTCCACCAGAGAAGCACCCAAGGCCTCCAAAGCCAAAGCCTCCAAGGCCATAGCCTCCGAATCCCCCAGAGATGGGCACTCCCTGGGAGCTGAGGTTGCTGCCCACGGCAGCTGATGCGGAGGATCCAACGGCGGTGTTCTGGGGGAAGGAGCTGAGGATGGGTCCTGGCAGGGTGACCTGCACGGTGGAAGGCTGGATGACGACGTGGGAGTCCTCGCACTGCCTGACACAGGGCTCGTTGCAGCTGTTAGCCAGCGGGGTGGGTCCGCAGGGGCGGCAGATGTCGTAGCAGGACATGTCTGTGGTGTGGAGGTTCCCTGGAAGAGAGAGTGTTGGGAAGGCGGAGGGTGTTGGGGGTATGAGGAGCTATGCTGGGGGAGGGCACGGGAGTGGGGAGGCCTGGGGTTGTGGGGAGCATGGTGGCGGGGTGGTGTAAGGGCTGCTGAAGCTGGGGGCAGAGGGCATGTGGAGAGATAGGGAGGGGAGCAGGGTTCAGGCTCACCTTGTTGTGCGCAGGGGAGAAAGGTGTAAGGAGAAGTGTCTGAGGGTGCGAGGAGCAGGGCTGGCTTTTATGCTGGTCCCCGAGTGCCTGCAGGGCAAGAGAGCCTTTGCACGTGACAGCATTTGGCATGAGTTGCTCTTACATGCCAAAGCCTCGCAAGAGGGTGTGTTGTCATTCCTACAGTGCTCCCTTTTCATTTTCTCCTTTGAGGACGTGTCTGTTTGAACTTAGCGGAACATTTCAAGTGAGAGTATTAAAGACCAAATAATAGTTCTTGAAGGTGCATGAAAGAGCGGATGAAAGATGCATCCAAAGCATGTGAGAAGTTCATTGTCATCAGTGATGTCATTGTTTGGCACTCTTGAAGTGTTGTCTGTGGCTTTGTTGTGAGGAGGGGGCATCAGCTGTTGGCATCCCCAGCAATCTGGTCTGGATTTCCCAGGTATGCCGGGCGTGATGCGCTACCACCTTCATCACATTCACTCCCTCCGTGCCTTCATCCCTACTCATCAGCCTGCGTTTAGCCCTTGTCTTTCCTGTTCAGTGTGCTACATTGGCGGCTTGGTGGCTATCTAGCTTGTAGAGACTGTTGCTGGGAGCAAGTGGGCTCCCTGTCTCTTCCCTTGGGCCGCAGTCCCAAGAGGCAGAGGAGGGGTGTTTGCAGAGCAGGATGTAGCCGCGGGCCTGTCTCAGGGCTGACAAGACTAAGCACATTTGGAGTCCTGCCATGCTTCCCAAAGGGCTTAGTTGGTGACTCCATAGCTTTCCCTTTTCTAGGGCCAGCATGTTGAAAGATGGGGCTTTGGCTTCCTGAAGTTTGGTGGGAGTCCCTTGGACTGTCTGGAGAGGCCTGGGACAGGCTGTGAGATTCGTGAGAAGCAGAGAACAGACGTGGGATTGTTAAGAAGGTGTGGCCCGAAGGTGCTGGAGTGTTCTTTGGGGTGAGTGTCAAGGGGGAATCCTATTTCTGTGCATCGTTTTTGATGTTGAGACAGATAATGAGGACCTTCTAGCAGGGAGCTGGAGGTGTGCATGCTGCTTGTGGCTGTGGACCTGAGGCCCCAGTGGTGATGGCTGCTGTCTGAGGAGTGGGGGGTTGGCAAGTGCAGTCCCTGATTTGCCAAGGTGAGTGTTTTGTAGGCTGTCCCACTGGAGCTTGTTGACAAGGATGATGGGGAGGCTGTGTAGCTCGTTATGCAGCTGGTTATGCAAGAGTCCTTGGGACCTGACAGACTACACCTGCAAACACTGAGTGTCCTGGCTGATATGTTTGCAATAGCAGTTTCAGTTA
>NW_023311019.1:0-1976 GCF_011077185.1 Oxyura jamaicensis | reverse complement strand
CCACCCCTTATTCCATACCATTTATGTCATGCTCAGGTTACACTCTTTCCAATACATTCTAGTTAATCACTATTTTCATCTATGGTAGTGATGACACACAGTATTATATAATAATTAACATAATACAACTCAACTCATGGGCTATTCTCACCCAGTATTAAATCCCCTTGAGGTACACACCGGACCTTCCCATTCTTTTGCATTACCCACCAAGTGCATCCAGGTCCTTGAGCAAAAGCAAAGCCACGAATGGGTTTGCCTTTTCCTGAGGCAGGAGTAGCCCAGACTGTTTTACCTAGCATATTTCTTACATGCACTACAGGAACTTTATCCCCTTCTACTGTACGTAGCAGGTTTGATTGGGCAGGTCCAGCTCGATTGGCAGATCCCCTAGTATTGACTAACCAGGTGGCCTTTGCCAAATGTGTGTCCCAATTTCTGAATGTCCCAGCACCCATTGCTTTCAGTGTAGTCTTTAACAGTCCATTGTATCGCTCAACTTTACCGGAGGCTGGTGCGTGATAGGGGATGTGATACACCCAGTCAATACCATGTTCTTTGGCCCAAGTATCTATAAGGTTGTTTTGGAAATGAGTCCCATTGTCTGACTCAATTCTTTCTGGGGTGCCATGTCACCATAGAACTTGCTTTTCAAGGCCCAGGATAGTGTTTCGGGCAGTGGCATGGGGCACAGGATATGTTTCCAGCCATCCGGTGGTTGCTTCCACCATTGTAAGTACGTGGCGCTTGCCATTGCGGGTTTGAGGGAGCGTGATGTAATCAATCTGCCAGGCCTCTCCATATTTATATTTCAGCCATCGTCCCCCGTACCAAAGAGGCTTTGACCGTTTGGCTTGCTTGATTGCAGCACATGTTTCACAATCATGAATGACCTGTGCTATAGTGTCCATGGTCAGGTCCACCCCTCGATCACGAGCCCATCTGTATGTTGCATCTCTGCCTTGGTGGCCTGAGGTCTCATGGGCCCATCGGGCTATAAATAGTTCACCCTTATATTGCCAGTCCAGGTCCACCTGAGCCACTTCAATCTTGGCAGCCTGATCCACCTGCTGGTTGTTTTGATGTTCTTCAGTAGCCCGATTCTTGGGCACATGAGCATCTACATGGCATACCTTTACAACCAGGTTCTCTACCCGGGCAGCAATATCTTGCCATAACACAGCAGCCCAAATGGGTTTTCCCCTGCGCTGCCGGTTGTTCTGTTTCCATTGCTGTAACCACCCCCAAAGGGCATTTGCTACCATCCACGAATCAGTGTATAGGTAGAGAACTGGCCACTTTTCTCGTTCAGCAATATCTAAAGCCAGCTGGATGGCTTTCACTTCTGCAAATTGACTCGATTCACCTTCTCCCTCAGCAGCTTCTGCAACTCGTCGTGTAGGACTCCATACAGCAGCTTTCCATCTGCGATGCTTTCCCACAAAGCGACAGGACCCGTCAGTGAATAGGGCATATCTCTTCTCATTTTCTGGTAGCTTGTTGTACAGTGGAGCTTCTTCAGCACGGACCACCTCCTCCTCTGATGACATCCCAAAGTATTTGCCTTCTGGCCAGTCCATAATCACTTCCAAGATTCCCGGACGACTGGGGTTTCCTAGTCGAGCCCGCTGAGTAATCAGTGCAACCCACTTGCTCCATGTAGCATCAGTTGCATGATGTGTAGAGGGGACCCTTCCTTTGAACATCCAGCCCAGTACTGGCAGTCGGGGTGCCAGGAGGAGCTGTGCTTCAGTACTGACCACTTCTGAAGCAGATCGAACTCCTTCATATGCCGCCAATATCTCCTTTTTGGTTGGAGTGTAGCGGGCCTCAGATCCTCTGTATCCCCGACTCCAAAAGCCTAGGGGTCGACCTCGAGTTTCCCCAGGTTCTTTCTGCCAGAGGCTCCAGGTGGGGCCATTCTCCCCGGCTGCGGTGTAGAGCACATTCTTTACATCTGGTCCCGTTCGGACTGG
>NW_023311018.1:0-1152 GCF_011077185.1 Oxyura jamaicensis | reverse complement strand
AATTTGCAGAAGTGAAAGCCATCCAGCTGGCTTTAGATATTGCTGAACGAGAAAAGTGGCCAGTTCTCTATCTCTATTCTGATTCATGGATGGTAGCAAATGCCCTGTGGGGGTGGTTACAGCAATGGAAACAGAACAACTGGCAGCGCAGGGGCAAACCCATTTGGGCTGCTGTGTTGTGGCAAGATATTGCTGCCCGGGTAGATAACCTGGTTGTAAAGGTACGCCATGTAGATGCTCATGTGCCCAAGAATCGGGCTACTGAAGAACATCAAAACAACCAGCAGGTGGATCAGGCTGCTAAGATTGAAGTGGCTCAGGTGGACCTGGACTGGCAACATAAGGGTGAACTATTTATAGCCCGATGGGCCCATGAAACCTCGGGCCATCAAGGCAGAGATGCAACATACAGATGGGCTCGTGATCGAGGGGTGGACCTGACCATGGACACTATAGCACAGGTTATTCATGATTGTGAAACATGTGCTGCAATCAAGCAAGCCAAACGTTCAAAGCCTCTTTGGTATGGAGGACGATGGCTGAAATATAAATATGGAGAGGCCTGGCAAATTGATTACATCACACTCCCTCAAACCCGCAATGGTAAGCGCCACGTACTTACAATGGTGGAAGCGACCACCGGATGGCTGGAAACACATCCTGTGCCCCATGCCACCGCCCGGAACACTATCCTGGGCCATGAAAAGCAAGTGCTATGGCGACATGGCACCCCAGAAAGAATTGAGTCAGACAATGGGACTCATTTCCGAAACAACCTTATAGATACTTGGGCCAAAGAACATGGTATTGAGTGGGTGTATCACATATCCTGTCACGCACCAGCCTCCGGTAAGGTTGAGCGATACAATGGACTGTTCAAGAGTACACGGAAAGCAATGGGTGCTGGGACATTCGAAAACTGGGACACACATTTGGCAAAGGCCACCTGGTTAGTCAATACTAGGGGATCTGCCAACCGAGCTGGACCTGTCCAATCAAACCTGCTACGTACAGTAGAAGGGGATAAAGTTCCTGTAGTGTGTGTAAGAAACATGCTGGGTAAAACAGTCTGGGCTACTCCTGCCTCAGGAAAAGGCAAACCCATTTGTGGGATTGCTTTTGCTCAGGGACCTGGATGCACTTGGTGGGTAA
>NW_023311017.1:0-1099 GCF_011077185.1 Oxyura jamaicensis | reverse complement strand
TCCTTTCCATGGAAATTAAATTGTCCTTCCTAGTACCTGAAAATACAAACCCATGCACTGAAAACTATAGGATTTTTCTTCACAAAGTAAAATGAGGTTCTAATGAGAGACTTACAACAACAACCGCTTGGGCAACTTTAATTAGTTGCCAAAAGAATCTAAGAATTGCTGCTACAAAATATCTTATGATATATTATTCGAGATATATCTCTATATATCTCTATATCAGATGAGATTATTATATATTAATATGTAATTAATATATATTATGATATATATATATTGTATCTTATGCTACAATATATATTATGATATATTATATAAATATGATTATTTACAGTGAAAACACTGTAAAATCAAGTTACAAAATATTTTTTAAAAAGTCAAGTAAAACCAAAAAAAACCTATTCAGGCCCTAATCAGTTCAATGTTCATTTTTTGTTTCTGTCCTGTAAGTTCAAAAAGGAAAACTCTATTTTGATAATTACAGGAAAGGACATTGCTCAATTCCTCCAACGGAACAACTACTAGCTTATACATACCTGTTTGAGAAGAGCCCAGACATCCAAGGGCAACAACTTGAGGGAATTTGGTGCTATCAGCATGGACTGCTGCAGGCAGTTGACATATATGCGGACAAAGAGTCTACCACAGCATTAACTAAGGCATCTCTTGCATCTGAAAGACTAGATGAAACTGAGCGATCCACCGCTGTAGGATTAGAAGAAGAAAAAACGTTAGTAGAGTTGACCGCGTTCGTTTCCTTTTCCATACAAAAGCTTCCTTTCCAAAGCTTAAAAAAAAAAAAAAAAAAAAAAAAGAGTTGTAACACTTGATTTAAGCTGTAGTATGAACACGAGACTATGTACACACCATGCTTTAAATCTTAGGCAAGTAGGTTAGCTATTGATTCAACTATTCGCTATTGTACATCCACATGATTTGCAACAATTCTTTTGACCAAAAAAAATCAACAATAACGTTCTCTCATCATTTCCACAGCATAACAGTTTGTGCAACTTCAATTCCATCTTTCTCTGCTTAAGAAAATTGCTGCGAATCTTTTGGTGGGCGAAGCAACCAGCTGGACTGAATGCGC
>NW_023311016.1:0-2334 GCF_011077185.1 Oxyura jamaicensis | reverse complement strand
CCTGAAGGAAAAGTGTGAGGGTGTGTTAGTGTTTGCAGTGAATTTCAAGCTGGAGGAACCAATGTGTAGATGACTGTGAAGCAGGTAAAAGTGCCCAGGATCTGTGCAGTAGTGCTGGGTGGACAGAGGAGCTGTGCCAGGTACTCTAAAGACCACAAATATATGTGTGTTTATGAACATAGAGAGAGTTTTGTGTGTGCCTTCACTAGTGCCCTTAACCAGGGCAGCCCGTGTGACTAGTTGTGTCAACATCCAGTCTCTCTGTGTGCATATCTGTGTTTCTCTGGGATTCAAATATGTGGCCAGGTGGGGTTGGGCATGGAGGGTTGGTAACAGATACAGAATTGAAGATCGCCAGGCAGCTGAACCTCATACCAAGGCAATTCCAAACATGCGGTTAAATAAAACATTTGTAATTTCTTAAGAAAAGCTATTGCTGTGAAATGAACTGATATTCTCACCCAGACTTCTTCCTGAGGCTGAGATCTAATTCCGGGGAAAGCCATTCAGTTGGAGATGCAGAGTACTTGAGGGAAGCCATGAAGCTTATAGAGCTTCAAGCACATACAGCCCTATATTTAACAATAAAATCATGTTCTGCTCTCACCCTCCAGATCTGTCTACTTAAGGAAAGTAGAGATGGGGAAGACAATGAGAACTAAATTGTGAGTTGTTCCTCCCACAGCAGGAGAAATCCCGGGGGCACTGGGGATGGCCCTTGTGACCAGAAAGTCCTGGGGAAGGGATTGTGAGGAACCCTGCCCTTTCCAAGCATCTGGTCTGGCCCATCTATGGGAGACATATCTATATAATGGAGACAGGTTCCTCCTCGATGTTGCAGGAAACGCCCTGCCCCCCTACCTGCCCCACCTTCCCAGGTGCCCTTATACAACAGATTTGAGGCCCTGGAGCTTGAGAGAGCAGTGGATGAGGATGTGGTAGAAAGTTTACCCAGGAAGCCTAGGGCGAGGAACTCTGCTCCACGCCTCAAGACTGCTTCCACCAAGAAAGAAAGAAGGGTGATCGTTGTGGGCGACTCCCTTCTCAGGGGAACAGAGCGCCCTCTCTGTCGGCCTGACCCCACCCGTAGGGAAGTCTGCTGCCTCCCTGGGGCCAGGTCAGGAACGTTGCCAGAAAGCTTCCCAACCTGGTTCCCCCCTCCGATTACTACCCGCTACTGATAGTCCAGGCTGGCAGTGATAACATTGATGAGAGAAGCCTGAAAGCTATAAAATGTGGCTTCAGGGGGCTGGGATGTTTAGTGGACGGAACGGGAATACAGGTGGTGTTTCCGTCCATCCCTACAGTGGCAGGGAGGGGTTCAGAGAGGACACAGAAAGCCCATCTGATAAACACGTGACTCAGAGGCTGGTGCCAACACAGAAGTTTTGGGTTCTTCGACCACGGGGCGCTTTACTCAGCACCCGGCCTGATGGCTGCGGACGGGTCCCAACTGTCTCCAAGGGGAAAACGGATCCTAGCCCAGGAGCTGGCAGAGCTCATTGAGAGGGCTTTAAACTAGGTAAGAAGGGGGATGGGGATGAAACAAAGCTTTTTGGAGGTGTGCCAGGGGGAACAATGGCAAGGCTGGGGGAGGAGGCTAAGGCCCAGCTGAAGTGCATTTACACTAATGCACGCAGCATGGGCAACAAGCAGGAGGAGCTGGAAGCCATTGCGCAGCACGCAGGCTATGACTTGGTTGCCATCACGGAAACGTGGTGAGACCACTCTCATGACTGGAGTACTGCAATGGCTGGCTATAGATTCTTCAGAAGGGACAGGCAGCATGGAAGGGGTGGTGGAGTGGCTCTCTATATTAGAGAGTGTTTTGATGTCATCGAACTTGAGGCTGGGAATGACAAGGTGGAGTCGCTATGGGTTAGGATCAGTGGAAAGGCCAACAAGGGAAGCATCCTGGTGGGGGTCTGTTATAGACCGCCAAACCAGGATGAGGGGACGGATGAGGAGTTCTACAGGCAGCTGGCAGAAGTTGTGAAATCATCAGCGCTTGTTCTTGTGGGGGACTTTAACTTCCCTGACATATCCTGGAAACACAACACAGCCCAGAGAAAGCAGTCTAGGAGGTTTCTGGAGAGTGTGGAAGATAGCTTCCTGACGCAGCTGGTTGGCGAGCCTACCAGGGGAGGTGCCCTGCTAGACCTTCTGTTCACAAACAGAGAAGGACTGGTGGGAGATGTGGTGGTTGGGGGCTGTCTCGGGCAGAGTGACCATGAAATGGTAGAGTTCTCTATACTTGGCGAAGTCTGGAAGGGGACCAGTAAAACAGCTGTCTTTGACTTCCAGAGGGCTGACTTTGAGCTGTTCAGGACACTG
>NW_023311015.1:0-5613 GCF_011077185.1 Oxyura jamaicensis | reverse complement strand
TGGAAGTGCAGAGGAAAGAAATTACTCTCTACTTCCCACAAATGAGCAATGCTTGACCACATCCTTGAAGCAGGGCCTCAACCCACGTAGCCGGTGTTCGGGAGGAGGACAGACGTTTTCACAACGAGAGCCCACCCCTCCTCTCTTCCTCCTTTTTCCATCTTTTATTGCTGAGTGGGACATCATATGGTATGGAATATCCCTTGGGTTGGGTTAAGTCAGCTGCCCTGCTGATGTTTCTTTCTCACTTTCTGCCCACCCCCTAGAAGGGTCACAGAGAGTCCTGATGCGGCGCCAGCACTGCTCAGCAGCAGACACAACACCGGTGTGACACCACTGCTGTCCTAGCTACAAGTGCAGAGTGCAGCACTGTGTGGGCTGCTGCAGGGAGAGTTAACATCCCAGCCAGACCCAGTACAACATCATAACAAATGCTACAGAGTACAACAAAGTGCGGTGCTATCGATGCTCTTCCAGCTGCTGTGGAGTACGGCAACTCCAGGTCCGGTCCGTGAGGTTTGGGTCTTGTTCAGCTCTGATGTTAGCCAGCACCTCTTGCATCTCACGGTTCCCCCCTTAGTCATCGACCTTCAGTTCGACCCCAAAAGTAGGGACATAAACCCTTTAAAGGATTGCTGGAGAGCATCGTCCTTCATCAATGAGAGGAGCCGCCAGTGCCCAGCGTAGGGAAGGTCCTTCCTCCACCACCTTCCTCAGGAGCTGCCCCCGCAGCCACGGGCTTGCTGCAGATGTAAGGCCGTCTCTGCCAACAGCTTGAGGTCGCCACGTCCTCGCCATTCAAGTAGACGCACTCTGCGTGGCCCTGCACCGGGAACCTGCGACAACAAGGAATGCCACTGCAGCCACGGCACTCCCCGTGCCCTCTGGCAGCAGCGTATGGCCGGGGCTGCCTGCAAGGCACGGTCCCGGTGCACCGGGGCCACCGGGCTCTGCCCGCTCGCAAGACTTACTTCTCCGTCAAGCTGCTGCCATCCACCCACACCAGGCGCTCGCCCTGTTTCCGCAGCCCAAGCCAGGCATCCGCGCTGCCTGGGAGATGTCTCAGAAATTCCTGGGTGGCAACGAGGGAGGCAGAGGGGTCAGAAGCTGCCGGAGCACCGCGCTCCTGTCAGCCCCACGGGACTCGCTGCCCCGCTGCGGGACATCCCGCCCGGTTGTCCCAGCCCCACAGCCACCCATCACCCCGCACTCACCAGTTCCCAGTCCTCCGTCAGCACGGCCAGTGAGGCCCCGTGTGTCAGGCACTGCTCCTGGCTCCAGTTCCAGCTGCCTTGGTTCTCCTGCCCCGACACGTAGTAGCAGACGTTGCGGTACCCAACCCACTCATAAGGGCACGCTAGCACCGGGGCTGCCTTCTGCCTGTGCACGGCTGAGGAAAGAGGATCTTAAGTGAGGTTATAGCAAGGTGGGGATCGGGCTCTTCTCCCAGCCACCAAGCGGTAAGACAAGGGGAGATTCTCCCAAGTGGAGCCAGGGGAGGTTGAGGTTGTATATGAGGAGGAATTTCTTTACCGAAGGGCTTGTGGCATTGGAATAGGCCGCCCAGGGAAGTGGGTGAGTCACCATCCCTGGAGGTCTTCAAGAAACGTCTAGGTGGACTCGTTAGTGGTGGACTCGTTAAAGGTTGGGCTGGATGATCTCAGAGGTCTTTGCATAGCATGGCTCGGGTCGGAAGGGACCTTACGGATCATCCAGTTGCAACCCCGGCTAGTTCTATAACCCAGCTGCAGGGGCCACAGCCAGCGCTGTGTAGAGGGGTGAGACGGAGGCAGCCACCCTTACCTAATAGCCCAACGAGGGCACAAATCAACCCCAGGATCACAGTTCCGGCCAGGAAACGCTGTACTCTGGCTGTGCACACTTTGCCTGCAGCAGAAGGAAAATGTATTTGTGGTGAGGACGGTGCTGGCCCACAGCAGCACAGCCCTCGCGTCGCCAGCACGAGCAGAAGGCGATGCCAGGGGGATCACGGGCACCCTTGAGACCCCATTTCCCTCCTCCTTGGCTCGGGGTTCGCCCCCACGCGTGCTGCAGCGGCAGGAGGAGAGCTCGAAGCCCAGCTGGGCACTGGCCCCGCACTCACCCAGGCACCTTCGGGTCCTGTCGCCGCCCGTGGGCGCAGCATCCGTGGGCATCTCAGGGTGGAGGGGCACCACCGTGTCCTGGGGGTCCTGGGGGTGGTCCGGGTCCTCGTACCAGGAGGTGAGGCCACTGTCCTCGTCTTGCACCATAGCGTTCACCGATCCATCGGGGCTCAGCACATCAGAAGGCATCGGTGCCTCAACATCTGCAAGGAAATTCACGCAGCCCTTGAGGTTGCAGAAGCTTTAATAAAACGGGCTGAAAAGGAACAATCTGAGGAATGTGAGGGTTTTATGGCTCTCCTCAAGGACACGCTGCGACACGTGAGCTCGGCCGGAGAAGTTGTGGTATTAAAAATGGGAGAGAACGAGAGAAGAACGAGAAAAAAAAAACAGTGAAAAGGCAAAAAGGTGGGAAAGAGACGAAGAATTGAAAGAGGGTGGAAAAACGGGAGAGGGCAAAGGAACAAAAACAACAAAAATCTTAAAAAAAGAAAGGAAAAAATTGAGGAACCTGCCCTGGCTGGCTGCTCCTTCCTGCCCCATCTCAGCCCCGAGCGTTGTTTGCTCAGCTGGCCCCATGTTTTGCTGCTCAGGCGCGGACTTGGTTCCCCAGCAGTGATGGTAACTATTTCTGGCTCCTGCACCAACTTCTATGAAGCAGCCGGGGGGGGGTAGCAGCACCACAACGATCCCACATCGCAGCGGTTTAACCCAAAGCAGCGCGCTGAGCCCGCACCATTCCCCCCCTTCCCGAGATGGGGGAGAGAATCAGAAAAAAATGGAAGTCTGTGGGCTGAGATAGAGTTTATTAGGACAGAAAAGAAAGGAAAATAATAATAATAATGGTAATAGGAGTAGTACTAATAATGTCTACAAAACAAGCGAGCCCCGCAGCGTAGGACAGGCGATGAACTCACGCTGTGCACACGTCCTCGGGCTAAGCTCAGTTCCATGGGGACAAAAATGGTTTTTTTTTGCACCGGAATTGGGAAGATGAGCAAAAAAGGAAACGGCAGGGAGGCGGCTTCGTAGCTCCGTGAGGGCTGGAGGTGGGTGAAGTGTGAGAAAAGAGAGAGAAAGGAAGCATTTGGGGGGAACCCTGCTGTACGGTGCCCCGTAGCTCCGGGGGCACAGGGCTGGTGCGTGTCCTTTGAAAGCACCTGCACTTGTCTGGGGACCTCTGGCTAGGTTTTGAGGTGGCTGCATGGTAAAATTCAGAGCCCCTTCCTCACCCACCCGAAAACCCCTGGCCGGTGCCCACCCCACCGGTGCCCCACCGGAGCCAGATCTCGCTTTCCCCCAGCATTACCCCATCTGCGTTGGTTTTCCTCCTCTCTCGGAGGGTTCAGCACTTCTTCTTGGCCGGGCTGAGTATTATCACAGGTTCCTTTCCCCATGGCAGACAAGGAAGCGCCGGGTCTCAGCGATCACATCCAGCCATCCTGTCCCGATGCCGCAACCGCCGGAGCACTCTGCAAGGAGAGGGTTGAGTGCTTGGGGGGGGGGCCCAGCAAAGCCCCCCTCGGGTGTGAGGATTTGCGGGGACCTGGGGGAGACGAGGGGACAAGGTAGGAGGGGAGAGGGCTTGTGGTTTGCTGGAGGGAAAGGGAGAAAGGAAGGTAGAGGAAGAGGCGCGGGGCGGAGGCACCAGGGTGGGGAGGGGGAAGGAGCAGGGGCAGTCAACACATCTGCAAGAACGTTCACACAGCACTTGTGTCAGCAGAAACTTTAAGAGAGGCAGCCGAAAAGGAAGAGTTTTTGGGAAACGTGAGGTTTCTGTGGCTCTCCTCACGGAGCGGCGGAGGCGTGCGAGCTGGCGGGGGTGCAAAGTTTTGGCATTAAAGGACGGGGGAGGGCGAGAGGAGAATGAGGAAAAAAAAAAAGCGCAAATGCAAAAAAGGAAGGCGAGGAAGTGATAAAGAGGGAAAAGGGGCAAAGAAACGAATAAAAAATAAATAAAAACTTTAAAAAAAAAAATGAATGAAAAAAGTTGGGAAGCCCGCCCTGGCTGGCTCCTCCTTCCCCTCCCCGTTTCAGCCCTTAGCCAAGCGTTGCTTGCTCGGCCAGCCCCAAATTTCGCTGCTCGGACACGAAACTTACCCCGAAGAGCAGTGCTTGGAGTCCTGGCACGTTTCGTCCTCTTGGCCGCGCAGAGATTTAATGAATCGGGGCGAAGCAGAGCAGCCAAGATCATACGATCCCGGTGAGTCAGCGATGGCCTTCAACCAATCCCCGCCGCGGCTGCACAAATAAATAAATAAAGCAACAAGAAATGTGGCTTCCCCTCCCCTCTTCTTGGGGGAAAACTCGTGGTTTTGAGGCTCTCTGAGGTCTGGTTGGCCCTAGGGTGCATTTCCTTTGGGGTGCATTTCCTTTGGGGTGCATATCCTTTAGGGCACATATCCAAACAGACTTTTTTCCCCTCAAAACACGATTATCCCGATTATCCTTTTTTATTATTATTATTATTATTTATTTTCCTTGAGGGTGGAGATTGCAAGGGGGAGACGGGGCGACGACAGCTCCTGGGTGATCAAGACGGTGCGAAGAGCCGCTCTGCAGCTGTGGCTTGCTATAGCAACAGGAAAAACAAAGAGCAGTGGTTTGATTATCTATTTATGTATTTATTTATTTATTTATTTATTTATGGTTTGTTTTTTTTTTTTCTTTTTTGGAAGAAAATCCTGGAAGAACACGGCCGGAAAGCTGCGCACAAGGAAGGGGCTGAGCAAAGGCTTCTGCCAGCGCCTGGCAGAGCGGTGAGGACAGGATTAAATGCCGGCGTTCGTAAAAATAAAATAAAAATAAATCAATAATTAAATAATAATAATAATAAAAACACACTTTCTTAGCTGCTTTCAAGCCCGTGAGCTTAGTGGAATCGCAACGAGGCAGTGCCTTGTACCCATCAAAGGGATTTATCTGGGCTCGCACCAGGATGGGGAAAAACACTAAAAGACACCAAAGCACCTTAATTTTTGGCCGCGAGATAGCGTGGGGCCAGAGTCTGCCCTGACCTTCTCATTAGGGATGTAATTTACAAGGCGTGCCGTGAGCCTGGAGGAGGCAGGAGGATCTCGTGCCCGGACCCCAGGCGAGGGTGCTGGTGGCCCCAAAAGCTTTCAGGGGCACTGAACGTCCGCGAGCTGTGGCAGGAAGCTCCGGCCCCGCCGCTGGTTCGCTCTTGGCCGCTGCAGCTCTGAGCGTTTTGGTTTCCTGTCCTCCGGCCCCCGCCGTGTCCCCTCCGCCTGCCGCGCGTCCTCCCGACTCCTCCACGCCATGGAGGATGAGGATGGCTACATGGCCTTGGACAGGCGAGGCAAGCGGGGTGCTGCGGAGAGGCCGGGACCCCTCCGGGACGCAGGTAGCGGGGTCCGCTCCCCCATCCCTGCCACGGGCTTGTGGTTGGCGAGAGGATGCCCCGGGTGGCGAGTGCTTGGCGGGGGGAAGAACGGGGGTGGCGCAGCTCTTGGGGTGGCAGGGAGTCGCTCAAGCTGGGGAAAGGGAG
>NW_023311014.1:0-1564 GCF_011077185.1 Oxyura jamaicensis | reverse complement strand
GGCTTGTGAAAGGGAAGAATTGCAGCTTTTCCTAGCTTTCTTAAACATCTAGGAACCAGTCAATCCCGCAGGCTGCGAGAGCTTCCCAGCTCTCATTTTGGTGCTGGAGGTGGACCGTGATAAGAGCATGCTGGCAAGGTTCGCTGATGCTGGTGCACCCCAACGTGCTAGGAACTAAGTGAGCAGCTGCTGAGAGTTATGAAAAAGATGCAGATGTTATCTGCAAGATGTTAACTTTAAGTTAGTGTCCAGCATAACCGTTGTTGCTGTTTTAAAATTTGAAATGCTAAAGATAGGACAGTTAGGGATTTCCTCTGCTTCTGAAAGCAGGGTTTATCTGCAGCGTGGAAAACAGGCCCTTAGTGAAAGGGGCTGCGTTGCCCGCTCTGCGTGCTGACTCGTAGAATGGTTTGGCTTGGAAGGCACCCTTAAAGATCATCTAGCCCAGCCCGCCTGCCGCGGTCAGGGACGTGTTTCACTAGATCAGGTTGCTCAAAGCGTTGGCGCGTTGCTTGGAACAGCGCTTTGTCTCGGTAATGTTGCAGCTGCCGCCTGTTTGGAATATTGGAAGTGTTTGACTGCTTTCCGGAAACCGTACTTGCGGTAGTGCCCTGCCTTTCTGAAAGGGTGCGTTTCCTGTCTCCTTCGTGGTGAAGGCTGCGCGAGGAGGAGTCTGTGTGTGTGCGCGCACGCGCGCCTGTTTTGACTCAGCCGTACTGGCTGCAGCAACATATAGAACCTGAACGCTGTGCTTGATTGGAGAACCAGGCCGCTAACTTGAGCCTGATGAGTGACTTGAGAGCAGACAACCTACTCTGACCGCTCTTAGTGCAACATGTTTCCTGGAAGACAAATTAGTTGCAGTATCTCGCTTGGTCTTAACTTGAGGCGGGGGGGAGCTTAGAAGGGCTTTTGGAGTGTAGTTGGCTATAGCGAATGGTCTTGAATTTGCTTAGCTCGCTGTACCGAAGGCCTGTTTCACAGCTGAGCGATGTTATAGGGAGAAGTGTGAGGAAGGCTTATAATTCTCGATTGTCGTGCAGTGAAAGGCGATGGTGAGTAAGAAGTACAAAGTATCTGTGGAATCGAGTCCTGTTGGCGCTCTTTCAGTCGCATCCAAAATAAATAAAAATACCGGAAGTCGCTAATCTGAAGTACTCGTCTGTCTCGTTGCCCCCGGCCCCTTGCGTGCTGGATCCTGCTTCTGGTGCCGTATGCAGTTTCTGTCTGCTGGTGATTTGGGGAGTTCGCTTGCAATTAGTTGTGAGTTGATGGTTTCCTGCAGATCGGTGGTATTTGTATTTCAAAGGTGTTGAAACACTTTTGTTGAAACACTTTGACTATGCAGAAGAGGGCTTGGGGTTTGGGCAGGTCAGAGGCGAGGAAAGGGAAAGCTGGTTGAGTGGTGCTGGGTGTTTGTTTTGCTGTTACCTATGCAAGTCAAGTTCCAAGGCTTTTTGAGCCCACGCAAAAGAAAAGGCACTGTGAAGCTTTTATTTTCCGCCAGAGTGGCTTATGTTGCCCAAAGCTATGACGGGGGCTTTAACCCCCGAGACAAATGTAG
>NW_023311013.1:643-8790 GCF_011077185.1 Oxyura jamaicensis | reverse complement strand
TGACAGTGTGACTTCAGCTGGGCCACTCAGAATCTGATGGTGAGAAATGGGGAATGTGTAAAGCACCACACAAGGCCATGGCCAGCAGTTACCAGCCAAATGTGAGCCTGAAACGGGTCCAGGAACCGAGAAAACCCAAGTCACTGCTGAAGAGGCTGAGGAGGCCAGGCATTTACTGTTAATCCACCAGGTCTGGACTGGGAGGCAAGCCAGCGAGTCTTGTGGTCAGGTAGCCCTTGAAGTTTCACACCATGACAAACACTGCATGTAAAGCCCCCAGATGACTGGGGCTGTGCTGATCACAGAGGACCTGGAAAAACGCTTGGGGCTGCAGGCAGCCTCTGCGCAGCTCTGTATGGTCTTGGAGTTTCCTTCTCTCATAGCAATGATGGGATTTCTACATGGATCCCAAATTCCTCAGAACTGCATGAAAATTATTTTACGCAGGGGCAGATGATACTTAAACAAATACTCATAGAGTATTATGTATATAATACATATATAATACAGTGTGTAATACCACGGAGAGCCCCCGCAGGAGCAGGGGGTCTGGGGGGGGGGGAGCTGCTGCCTGTGGGGGACTCATGGTGGAGCAGATCTTTAAGATGAGGAGGGCGGGGTGGGGGGGGAAGGTGTTTTTAGTTTGTTTTTAGTTTCTCACTGCTCTAGTCTGTTATCAGTAGGCAATAAATTACCTTAATCTCCCTTATGCTGAGTCTGTTTTGCCCTGGGCTTGGACTGTTGAATGATTTCCCTGTCCTTATCTTAAACTATGAGGATTTTTTTTTTCATCGTATTTTCTCCCGCCGGCTTTCTGAGGAGGGAAAGCGAGAAAACGGCGTGGTGGTGCTCAGCTACCTGGGAAGCTGTTTTTGAAGGCATTGGCGTCCAGCAGTGCTGCTCAGTCTTTAAGCACAGCCTCCTGAAAGCACAGGATGGGGCAATTCCAAAATACCAGAAGTCAAACAGCAATCCTGGGGAGCTGCAGATGTCCTGGGGGGGTCACGCCAGCACCTGCAGCATGGGGCAGTGAGGGCTTTGCTTAGGGGGACAGAGACCCAGCTCACCCCCACCTCCCTGCCCACATCCCCACTGAGCAGGAACCTGCACCTTCTTGCACCTTCTTGGTGTCCTCCCTTGCTGCCATCCCGCACCCAATTTGGGTGGGTTTGTAATTCCACCTTGAACTTCCCCTAAATCTCACATATTGATCCCATCCAGCAACGAGACCACATCAGTGAACCATACGAACACCCTCACGTTTAAGGTTGGTCACTATCCCTTAATCCTTTATTTCTTTTTTCTCCCCCTACACGTAATTTTGCCTCCTTTCACCCTGCTCCACCTTGTCCACCCATGTCTTTGGTATCCACAAATTTGTGATGCCAGGACAGTGACAGCTCACCTCATGCTCTGATCTTCATCATGAATCTCTGTCTCCATCCCTGTGGCTCCCACAGAGCATTTTTCTCTCAAATGGGTTTTATTGCCTCTGTCTTCAGCTTTTTTTTTCATTATTATTCACAGAAAACATTGCAGACAAGAAACGTTTTGTTATAGTTCTTTTTTGGTTTGGTTTTTGTTTTTGTTTTGTAGAAAATCCCCAGGGGAGCTTTGCGGATGTGTGAAAAATGAAATTTGCACTTGGGGATTTCCTATGTAACACTGAAGGCTGCTGCACGCAGGGGTGTTTCAAGGCAAAAAAAAATAAATAAATAAAATAAAAAATAAAAGTCTGCTGTGGGTTTACAACAAGGTCCAGACTCAGAGAGCATCCTCAGCAGGATG
The DNA here is from genome assembly GCF_011077185.1 of Oxyura jamaicensis. Taxonomy (NCBI): domain Eukaryota; kingdom Metazoa; phylum Chordata; class Aves; order Anseriformes; family Anatidae; genus Oxyura; species Oxyura jamaicensis. Next base: position 7,002 of record NW_023311013.1, on the reverse strand, counting down.
CTGAGGAGGTCAGGATAGGACTTCTGACCACCCAAAGAGTCCCACAGCACCTTGTCCTACAGACAGACAAGCCGTGCCATTTGTGGTTGGGTTTCAAAACAATAGAAATAACTCTTTTTGTGGCAGGAAACCAGATGTCATAACACAACGTTGCCTCTGGCAGGGCTGTGCTGCCCCCAGCTGAACTCTCCCAGACTGGTCTGGGTGCATTTTCTACAGATACACGGGTAAGGAAAATTGTCTTACAAAAGGCTCCAACCTCATCTTCTTCCCTGTTCACTTAAAAAAATATATATATAAATAATTTTAAAATACTAATAATAAATCTGGAAATTTTTCAAGTCTCCAGTTTTGCTCTGGGATGCCTAGGAGAGATGCAGAGCCTGCCAGGAGCTCTGGGATGGTCCTGGGACCTCACCCCTTCTTAATCCCCCTATCCCCCTCATTTCAACAAATTTCCCCCTAAAAAAATATTCTGCTTCCTGTCTCTTGACTTATTTTTATCCCTTTTCAGACATTCGTGCAGTCTTTCCTTTCTTTTTCTACTGAGGAAATGCTTAGGATTATTGTCAAATTTAAGTGCCCAGGTTTTACCTCCCCAGCATCCTCCCCAAACCCTCCCTGGGCCACACTTGACTCTTGGACCTCCAGCCTGGCTGACCTTTGCAGAGCAGGAAACATAAACCTATATTGAAAAAGGAAACCAAAAGTAAGTGAAATGCCAAAAAAAGAAAAAAGAAAAAAAGAAAAAGAAAAAATATAAAAAAAAAAAACTTAGGAGAGAAAGAGGAGAAACAGCCAAAAACACCAACTGCCCCGCAGCTGGAGGCTCCATATTAAGGGTTAGAGTTAGGGTTAGGGTAAGGGTTAGGGTAAGGGTTAGGGTTACAGTTAGGGTTAGGGTTAGGGTTACGGTTAGTATTACGGTAAGGGTTAGGGTTAGGTGTACCATTAGGGTAAGGGTTATGTTTAGGTTAGGGTTTGGGTTAGGGTTAGGGTTAGGGTTAGGGTTTGGGTCAGGGTCAGGGTTCGGGTCAGGGTTAGGGTAAGGGTCAGGGTTAGGGTTAAGGTTAGGGTTAGGGTTCGGGTTTGGGTTAGGGTTAGGGTTCCAGTCAGGGTTTGGATTAGGGTTATGGTTCTGTTATAGTTAGGGTAAGGGTTAGGGTTACAGTTAAGGTTAGGGTTAGGGTTACTTTTAGGGTTAGGGTTAGGATTACAGTTAGCATTACGGTAAGGGTTAGGGTTAGGTGTACCATTAGGGTAAGGGTTATGTTTATGTTAGGGTTTGGGTTAGGGTCAGGGTCAGGGTTAGGGTTAGGGTTAGGGTTAGGGTTCGGGTCAGGGTTAGGGTTCGGGTCAGGGTCAGGGTCAGGGTTAGGGTTAGGGTTAGGGTTAGGTGTACCATTAGGGTAAGGGTTATGTTCGGATCACGGTTCAGGTCAGGGTTAGGGTTAGGATTGGGGTTAGGGTTAGAGTTAGGGTTAGGGTTTGGATTAGGGTTAGGGTTTGGGTTAGGGTCCAGGTCCGGGTTAGTGTTAGGGTTAGGGTTCGGGTTAGGGTTAGGGTTACTGTTAAGGTTACGCTTAGGCTTACGGTTAGAGTTAGGACCTTCCTAGCCAGGCAGGAAGGGATGAGGCATTCCCAGAAAGCCTCTTTTGCCCTCTGCTGGTGATTTCTGATCATCTTCGCACAGTGGTGGCCTCTTCACACCTCAGAAATTTGCCCTGCTTCCTGCACCCCAACAAGATTTCCCCCTTTTACATCCCAAAACGTGTCCTCTTCCAGAAGACTACCTCATCCCAACCAGAGATGCAGAGCCTGCCACAAGCTCTGCGACAGTCCTAGGACCTCACCCCTTCTTCATCCCCCCTATCATCCTCATTTCAACAGGAAATTTCCCATTAAAAAAAAAAAAAAAAAAAAAAAAACTGCTTCCTCTCTCTTGACTTATTTTTCTCCCTTTTCAGACATCCATGCAGTCTTTCCTTTTTTTTTTTTACTCAGGAAATGCTTAGGATTATTGTCAAATTTAAGTGCCCAGGTTTTACCTCCCCAGCATCCTCCCCAAACCCTCCCTGGGCCACACTTGACTCTTGGACCTCCAGCCTGGCTGACCTTTGCAGAGCAGGAAACATAAACCTATATTGAAAAAGGAAACCAAAAGTAAGTGAAATGCCAAAAAAATAAAAAAGAAAAAAAAGAAAAAGAAAAAAGAAAAAAAAAAAAAAACTTAGGAGAGAAAGAGGAGAAACAGCCAAAAACACCAACTGCCCCGCAGCTGGAGGCTCCATGTTAAGGGTTAGGGGTAGGGTTACTTTTAGGGTTAGGGTTAGGGTAAGGGTTAGGGTTATTGTTAGGGTAAGGGTTAGGGTTAGGGTTACAGTTACGGTTAGGGTTAGGGTTACGGTTAGCATTACAGTAAGGGTTAGGGTTAGGTGTACCGTTAGGGTAAGGGTTATGTTCGGGTTAGGGTTCGGGTCAGGGTTTGGATTAGGGTTAGGGTAAGGGTTAGGGTTAGCGTTACGGTGAGGGTTTGGGTGAGGGTTAGGGTTACGGTTAGGCTTAGGGTTAGGGTTAGGGCCGCCTTTGCCAGGCAGGAACGGACGAGGCGTTCCCAAAAAGCCTCTTTTGCCCCCTGCCGGTGATTTCTGACCATCTTCGCAAAGTGGTGGCCTCTTCACACCTCAAAAATTTGCCTTGCTTCCTGGACCCCTACATGATTTTCCCCCCTTTACACCCCAAACCTGTCCTCTTCCTGCAGACCACCTCATCCCGACCCCTTTTGCTGCCCCGCATTTGTGCCGGTGAGACGGAGCCAGAGACCTGCAGCTCCCCAGTTGAACGCATGCAAAAAAAGAATGCTCGGGAGAATCCCACATGATCAATCAAGCAAAAAAAGGCTGCTGTAATGCTGGAAAACCCCAGCCACGAGAGAAAAAAGAGTCTGGTAAACCCCAAGGGCATGATGAGGAAGGCATCACTCGGTCCTGCCATCAGCAGTTTCCTGTGGGAAAGAGCCGGGTGGTTTCGGGGCAGGAGGCAAACCAAAAAGGAAAAACACAATCCACCCCATATGCTTTTATTTATTTATTTATTTATTTATTTATTTGCTTGTGTATATCATGAAAAAAAAATCAGGTGTGCTTGGGAGGATTTTAGCAAAGAAGCAATTTTTAATTTTATGATCAGATCGGGGCGCGAAATATTGATTTGGGATTAAACCACACGAGAACATCCCCCTTTTGAAAACCCCACAGCCAAGTGCTTCGGTTGCCCCAGATTTTACTTTTTTTTTTTTTTTTTTTTGTCTTTTTCTGCATCCTGGATGTCGAGTTGGTTTGGTCTCAACACAAGGTGTTTTTCATGATTTATCCTCCAGATTTTCTCCTGTGTACTTACCCCTACCAGCGCCGATTCCTGCAGTGAGACAGATTTTTGCTTTCCTTTAATTGGAGCATTTTGGAGAAAAAAACATGCTCTCCCAGTCCTGTTTCTCACACTAATTTGCTTTTTCTTCCCCTTTTTCTCCATTTTATTTATTTATTTTTTCCACCAAAAAGCATCTCCAAGACCTGTGGGGCTGAGGAGATTCCATTCTCCAAGGTTCCACCAACGTTACCAGCAGCTTGGGGCTGAGCACCCTCTGCAAACAGAATTTCCTCCTTTTTACATACCGGGGGGGGGGGGGAGAACCTTCCCACGAAACAGCTGAGATGTGTGGCAGTTCTCTTCACCTTCCCATCATTCCCCAGTGGGAATTTGGGGGCAAAACAGATGAAGAAGGGTCAATATATCCCAGCCCTTTCCCAAGAGCTGGAGCTCCCAGCGTTGGCTTCGTCCTTCGGGGTGAGGATGACCCCAACCAGCACCATCCTGCTCCGTGGTGCCCGTCAACCGCGGCCGCTGGGAGAGGATTCATCCCTAAAACCAATCCCTGGGAAGGAAAAAAACATCCAAAAACAGCCGGAGGATGGCTCCGAATATCATGGACCCCCACGGGGGTGATTGTCCCATAAAAGCATCCCTCGGCTCCGCACCACCCAAGCACCTCCCGGCGCCCTGGGGACCCAGCTCCTCCAGGGAGCAGCTCTGAGCATCGCAGTGACTGTCGTCCATAAATGCCCCTCCTTGAAAAAAAAGTGATGGTTGACCCTTTTTTTTTTAGCCTTTAGAGGTTTTTGAGTGGTTTTATGTCCCACCCCATTCAGCCTCGGTCCCATAAGGGTCTCGGTTGTAGATAAATGGGGTGGTGAGGGTCTCGGTTGTAGAGATGACCTCAAAATGGGGTGGCTGGAGCCCAACGGGGTCTTCATGCCCCAGAGGTGTGAGCAGTATTGGGACTTGTTGCCAGCATCACTTGGGTGCCAAAAAGGATAAAAGGTGCATTTTCCCACCAGGGACCTTCCCCCAAAGGTCCCCGTTCCCCGGCAGAGGGGACACCCAAGGGTGCCCTAACGGCGAGGAGCGTTCACGATTAAATCACAATTAAATCACAATTAAATCACGATCACAAACTAAATCACAACCAAACTCCAGGCAAAACCTTTGTAATCTGCCCTTGGGTTTCCTCCTCCACCACGGGGACATCCCCGGGGCCCCACAAAGGTTTGAGGTGGCACCGCAGGAACCCCCCCCCCAGAACCCAGCTGACCTCATCCCACCCTCACCCAAAACCACAAACCCACACACACACCCGAGCCCGGCCACATCTCCTGCCCCCAGCCACCACCACAATTTTTTTAAATTACCATTGTTCAACGGTATTCGCTAGCTCGGGGCTGCCGCTTTAACCACAAAGCAGAACAAAAAGGGAAAAATAAAAGGGCAAAAAATAGCAAAATCTGTTCACTCGCAGGAAACAGCAACCCAAGGAGGCTGCATTTGACCGCGAGATGTGCACCAGAGGAGATGTGGCACGCGACAAAGCGCACGGACATTTTCTCCTCATTTTCTGCACAGGGGGGTGAAAGAAAAGAGGGTTTGGGCCAAAAAAACACGTGCTCCAAGGTGGTCCTCCTTGGGCTGGAGCATCGATATCATCAACACGGTCCCCCTTGGGTTGCTGAGTAAATATCTCCTCCAAGGTGGTCCTCCGTGGGTTGTAAAGGGGATATCTGCTCCAATGTGGTTCTTCTTGGGTTGGAGAGTGGATATCACCTCTAACGTGGTCCTCATTGGGTTGCAGCATGGGTATCTGCTCTTATCTGGTCCTCCATGGGTTGGAGAGCGGGTATCTGCTCCAAGGTGGTCCTCCTTGGGTTGCAGGGTGGATATCTACTCCAAGGTGGTCCTCCTTGGGTTGTAATCTGCTCCAATGGGGTCCTCTGTGCATGGATATCTGCTCCAAGGTGGTCCTCCACGGATTGCAACATGGATATTTACTCCAGGGTGGTTCTCCTTGGGTTGTAGCATGGATATTTACTCCAAGGTGGTCTTCCTTGGGTTGCAGGGTGGATATCTACTCCAAGGTGGTCCTCCATGGGTTGCAGCATGGAGATCTGCTCCATGGTGGTCCTTTTTGGCTTATAAAGGAAATATCAACTCCAAGGTGGTCCTCCTTGGGTTGCACTGTGGGTATCTGCTCCAACGTGGTCTTCCTCGAGCTCCACATTTGCATCCTGGTGGCTTTTCCCCAGAAAGCCGAGTATGGCTGAGTGTGATAAAAATAGGGGAAATGGGGAAAAGAGGGGAAAGGGAGAAAGAGGTGGGAGAGGGGGCAGGAGGAAGAGGCCCCGTGCACCTCCTGGGGGGGCTCATCCTCATCCATGTCCCCTTCCATGTCCCCATCCCCATCCCCGTCCCCGTCCCTGTGTCCCCATCAGATTTGCAGTGCCACCAACCCAAGCAGCTCCCTTTCTGCCGGGACACCCATGGATGCAGAGCGCCCTCCTGTGGCACCCGTGGGTGAGTGGCACCACCCAGCACCCATGGGTGGTGGGGACCGGGTGCAGCACCCGTGGGTGGGGGTCACCCTCACGCGGCACCCAGCACCCACAGGTGGGGGGCACCCATTGGTGGGGGGCACCAACTGGTGGGGGGTACCCATGGGTGGGGGCCGCCCTCGTGCAGCACCCAGCACCCATAGGTGGGGATTCCTCCGCGCAACACCTATAGGTGGGGGGGAGGGACACCCCACTGCAGCACCCATGGGTAGGGGGCACCCAGCGCAGCGCCCAGCTCCCCCCACCGGTCCTCCCCACGTGGCTCCGCCCCTTCTCGCTCTGCCGCCCGACCATTGGCCCGCCGAGCTGCCATTCCCGCCCCCTGCCGCTGGGCGGGACTCGGGGTGATTGACAGATCAGTGGACCAATGGGAAGCTTCGTGGACCAATGGGAAGCCCCTGTGGCAGCCCCCCCCCC
>NW_023311013.1:0-543 GCF_011077185.1 Oxyura jamaicensis | reverse complement strand
TGGGGTGGGGGTGCACAGGGTGGGCTGGAAGGGAATGGGGGGCAATGGGGGCGGTATTGGGGGGGGGGAGTTTGGGGAAGAAAAGGGATCGGGGACAATGGGGGTGAATGGGGGGTGTCGACTTTGGGGGTACAGGGTGATGGGGGGACAATTTGGGGGTACTGAACGCTAGTTAGGACCCTAATCCTGACCCGAACCTTAACCCTATCCCTAACCCTGAACCTGCTCCTGAACCTAACCCTAACCCTGACGCTAACCCTAACCCTAAACCTGACCCTGACCCTGAACCTGACCCTAACTCTAACGCCTAACACTAACCCTGACCCTAGCCCTAACCCTGACCCTAACCCTAACCCTAAATTTAACCCTAACCCCAACCCTGAGTCTGACCATGACCCTGACCCTGACCCAAACCCTAACCCCAACCCCTAACTCTAACCCCTAACACTAACCCTGACCCTAACCCTTCCCTGCCCCTAACCCTAAACCTGACCCTAACACTTACCCTGACCCTAAACCTAACCATAATCCTAACCCTAATCC
>NW_023311012.1:0-2063 GCF_011077185.1 Oxyura jamaicensis | reverse complement strand
GGAAGACACACCCCCTATTGATGACAAGCCAGTTGCAATACAGCTAAGAATGGCTAGCCAGCCAATCAGGGCCAGGCAACGCATCACAGGGAGTCAGGAAGACGCTGGGACCAGACAGAAAAGATTCTATGAATCTTTTGCTGCTCTGAAACATAAAAGAGCACTCCCGATGTTTGTAGAATCAACATGTTGTTACAAGTTACAGCTAAATATTCTTTGCAGACAGTTAAGTAAATTCTTGGCAGATCCATCTTAATCACTTAAAGGGAAGCTGCTTCTCAGCTGGGTTGTTTTGTTTTTTTATTATTATTGTTCTTGGCTTGAAGATAAGTAAGTTTCATTTCAGGATCTCATGCAACAGAACATCTCTTCCTTTAGAGACAGCTCATGTAAATGTGATATGCAAGTTTTCTTCCAAACTGTAGGTTAGGATTGTTCATAATCACCTGTTAGGTAATTTGAAAAGGATATTTATCATCTTCCTTGTCTAGGTTTTCCAGCAATGAATTGCCGAGTATTGTCAAATATCCAGCGTCCACTGGAGAGACATCTAAAAGAAAGAAATATACCGCAGGTTGAGGAGGACAAAGGTACAAAGTAGAAACTAACAAACAAAACAAAAAAATAATTCAAAAGTCAGATGAAAAGAAGTAGTAAAAGTCATTAGTCATTAGAAAGGGAAGTGGGCAAAGGGAATACTTAGAATAATACAAACTACACATCATGCAATAAAATGAAATTAAAGAACTAATAGTCATGTGAATAGATTTGAACACAATTCCTGGTGGTTAATAAACCCCATTTGCAAGAAGTACAAGTTACGCTTCTGAGTGGAAATTGGATATTTCAGTCTCTCCTTCCAACAGTAAACTCAAACATTAGGTGTTATTTTTTTTTCTGCCAAATGCAGAATTTGCTCTTCAAAACTATTCTTTCTGAATGTGGACAACGCAATATTCTACCTCAACCTTTTTCCAACCATGTAACAAGCTGTATTTGTTCACTTGAAAACATCTTGGCTACCCTGTTCCAATTCTAATTCAAGAGAACAATTTAGTTTTGCTGTGGTTATAGTGTCATGATGAACAGGACCTCTTGCCAAGCCTTGTTTATCCTTCTAACAAGGATACTACGACAGCAATTCTAGGTTGATTCCTAGTTAGGATCATGTTTGTGAGATAACTAACTACAAAATTGAACCCAACTTAATTCTTTCATTCTTTCACTACCGGTCTTTCAAAACCTCTTCCTAATGTGAGAAAGACCGAGAAACTAGATTGCATCAGACTCCAGACAGACTCTACAATGTTAAACTGCACAGGACAGCTCCATCCATTGGAATTGCCTTTAACTGACAAATTTCTCAAGATATACTTTTGCCAAAATTCAAATAGGAACTTTTCTTTGGTCTTAGAGGCCCTCATGGGAAAATTAATATGTACCGCTGGAGTAATAAGCAATGTTCATTTGTATTAATGTGCAATTTTGTGGAAAATCCCCATGAAAACATTTTTTTTTTTTTTTTCACCATGTAGTCAGAAGAAGCAATGAATTCCACTGTAGAATTTTGGACCTCTGGACGTTTGTGCGGCTCTCCGGAAGGTCGTTTCAGAGGATTCTACATCAATTCTTCAGGAACTACAAAACAAAGTTTCCAAAACGTATGTTTGCCACCAAACCCAAACCATGATGGAATCTAAAGTAATGCAGACCTTGCAATTAAAGAAAACTAATTCAGATTAGGATATGTAACATTTCAAGTATCCTACGTAACATCAAAGGTAGATAGGTAGAAACAAAAAAGCTTCATTTTCAGTAGTAATATAACTCCAAATTTAAAACGAATGCAAAAGAGTATTTCCCAAGAACCTTCAATCTGTATTGTTGATGCTAATATCTGGCTTAGATTGCAGACATTAGCTGTCATCATCCTACCATTTGCATATTGCAAGAGCAGTTGGTGGAGTAAGTTCATTTTATTACAGAAGTAATCAGGGTCATTTGTTTCCATCCTCTCTGTCTCCCACAGAATTGCAAGAAGACCTATTCCTTCAGGAAATGCA
>NW_023311011.1:0-6139 GCF_011077185.1 Oxyura jamaicensis | reverse complement strand
GGGGCGCTGCAGGCTGCCGGGGAGAAAAGGGGACGGGGAGGAGCAGGGAGACGTCCCCCCCGCCTGGGGGGGGGGGGGGGGGGGGGCACCCACATCCCGCGTCCATTCCGTCGCCCGCGGACTCACTTGAGCGGTGGGAAGCGGGAGTCCTGGACCACGGAGCTGGGGGGCAGCCCGAAGGAGTACGGCGTCCCCAGGAGGTGCGAGGGGACCGAGGGGCCCCCCGCCTTCTCCTGCGCCAGGGGGGGCTCGGAGATGAGGCGCTCGCGGCTGCTGCTGCTGCTGCTGCCTCGCGACCCCGCTTCTTGCTAGAAGGGAAAGGGGGGGGGGGGAGCATTAGGGGACGGCGGGGACCCCGCAGGGGATGGGGTCGCGAGGGGGACCTCCTTTCATCTCCTCCCAGAGGAACCCCGGCGCATCCCCATGCGCCCCCCTTTCCCCCCCCCCGGCCGTCGGGGACGGTCCCAAGGTGACCGCAGGCGGCACAAAGGGCATCCCCCCGGCAGCCCCCGCCGAGCGCATCGGGGCTCATTGTGCGCGACCAGGCTCTGCTCTAATTACCTCCCCCCCCCCCCGTCTCGGGGCGTCACGCTGCGAGCGCGGCTCTGCCAGACAATAAAGCACGCTCGGTTAACCTATATTCCTCCGGGGTCACTTGGGAAGAGGAGGCCGAGGGGACGCGGGGAGGGGGGGGGGGGACACACGGCGGGGCGGGCGGCACCCGGGCACCCCGCGCCCCTTCGGAGCGCCCCGGGGATTTCGTTTTGTTCCTTCCACCCCCTCTTTCGGCTTCTCCCCGTCCCCTCCCGTCGCCTCCCCGCTTGGTGGTTTAATTAGTCTTTCCAAGTGGCGTAATCCCCCCGGGAATCTGCTGGTAACACGCGAGAGGAGAGGAGAGAACCGCTAACGATGCTTCTTAATTAGCCGGCGTGTCCCCCCCCCCCCCCCCCCCCTCCCCCCCCCCCCCGGTTGGTGCCCTCCCCCCCCGGTGGCAGCCCGGGGGTGGGGGGGGGGGGGGGGGGGGGACACAAAAGAGGGACAGCCCCGGGTGGCACCGTGGCGAGGATGGAGATGGGAACCCCATGCCTCGTGCCACCGCTGTCCCCGTGTTTTTTGGGGACGGGCACCCCCCCCCCCTGTGCGCCCAGCCCGGCCGTACCTGTCTGCCCTCGCTCCTCCAGACCCCGTTGACCGTCTTGGTGGGGGCGATGGTGACGACGGGGGGGGTGCTGGGCACGCTGTGCCCCCCCGGGGGCACGATGATGGGGCCCATGGGGCCGCGCTTGGGCGTGCTGGCGGGCGAGCTGTGGTTGGTGGCCGGCGACGAGACCGGGGACGACTCGCTGCTTATCGAGGACCCTGGGGAACGGGGAAAAAAAAAGGGGAAAAAGGCAGAAGTTAGGCAGCGAAACCGCCTTCCCCATCTGCAGGGGCATGAGGGGAGGATGTCCCCAGCACCCCCGGGGACCCCCATGGCAGCGCCCACCCTCCGGTGGCAGCAGGGGGGTGCTCGGCTTTTCCTTGGGGTTTAATTCCCATCGCTCTGGAAACCCAGCTGCAAACAGCCGCCCCACGAGGAGCCGGGAAAGGGAAGGTGAAACCCGGCTCATTACGCCGGGAAATCCAGGCCAGCCCCCGGAGGGCAAGGGCGAGCATCCTGCCGGGGCCGTGCCCCGACGCCGGCCCAAAGGTGCTGAGCGCGAGCCGGGGCAGCCGCGAGGCGCCGGCAGGAGGGTGAGCGAGTCGCTCCCCGGAACCCTTGGGCAAGGCTTGGGCTTTATCTGCACCAGACGTCCGTGGTTGAAATCACTCCCAGCCCGGGGAGGCTGGAGGGAGAAATGACCCCCTCCGAAAACGGGAATCGAAGCGGAGAGCGGGGAGGAACGCCGGGCTGGAGCAGCAGCGCCAATCCCACGCTAAGCAGGGCACGGCGAAGCCCCGTGCTCTGCTGCAACCCCCCCAGCACGGAAACCCCCCCGAGCCGGGACCAGCCCCAGCTGCAGGAGGCTGGTGGCCTCCCCCCCCCCCCAGCCGGGAACTGGGGCCAAAATGGGGTTTGTGGCAAGCGGGCAGGGACCGGCCAGGGGTGGCCGAAGCCGCTGGTGCAGGACGCCAGCAGGGAGGTGACAATCCTGCCCAGCTTGGCACGGAGCCTGGCCCGGGTGGATGCGTGCGAGCCGGCTGCCTCGAGCGTGCAAGCTGGCTCTCCTGAGCGTGCAAGGCGCCTGGTAGCCCTGCAAGCTTGGCAAGGGGCCACTGGCCCCTCGCGCTGGGACTGTGCAAGCTGCCTCCCTGCGGTGTGCAAGCCACCCCCTTGCCCTGTGAGCGCACGAGTCAGCTCCCTGAGCGCGCACGCCGGCTCGGCGCCCGGGCAGCACGCAAGGTGGCTCCGTGCCCTGCAATCACGCGCGCCGGCTCCCCGGAGCGTGCAAGCTGGCTGCTCGCCCCGCAGGTGTGCAAGCTGGCTCCAGCGCCCCAGCTGGCCCCCTGAATACGCAAGGCAGCTCCTCTCCCCCTCCGAGCGCCCGGCGCGCTCTCGGCGCCACGAAGCCCAGCACCAGGACAGAGCTGGGAGCGCAGGGGGAGGCAGGATGGGGGCACGATCGCGCCCCGAGCACCCTCCCCAGGAGGATGCTCGGCGGAGCAGGGGAGCGGCGCCGGGGCAGGGCGAGCTGCTGGCCACGCCACCTTATTAATTATTCCCGAGTCGCTCCGAATCGCTTTCATTTGGAGAGCGGCGAGGCTCGGGGAGAGAAAGGCTGCCCGCGACAAAGGAGGCAGCCGATACGGATTTGACACCCACTGAAGTCTATCTTGTCAGCGCAAGGCCAACAACAATTAGCAGCCTAATCCCCTCTGAGCTGGGAAGCCATTACTCACCACGCGATAGCGTTAACAATCAATACCATCACAATGAGCCCGGCAATTAATGAAGCTAAAGTCTTACTTCAGAACCTTAATTCTCGCTGTGTGGCTTTAAACGGGAGGGTTTGTGATCGTTATAATTAACTGGCGGTATTCAGCCAGGAGTTAGTCAATGAAACTAATCTGGATTGGAGATGACAAGAGGCGCAGTGTGATGGTGTCACCTTTGTTTTCTGACCTCCCGCTTTCCGCTCGGCGATAGCAGATTAGCAGCCGGGGCTGACAGGCAAATGTAATTAACAGCTGAGACCCTGAAGGAGGAGGGGAAAAAAAAAAAAAAAGAGGGGGGAAAAAAAATACCCTGCAGGCAGGGAGCGAGGCAGGACGCCCCAGCCGGCCCCTGTGGCGTTGGGGTTCCTTTGTGCTTCGCTCCCTCTGATGGGGAGCGGCGTGCCCGGCCCCGTGGTGGTGAGGGATGCTCTGGAGGCCACGTCCAGGTCCCCTCGCACGGCGAGACTTGTTTGGGATGGAGAACATCCCTCCGCACGCCCTGAGCGTGGCAGAGCCGCGTGCACATGCTGGGGGCTGATCCCTGGGTCCACGAAGGCAGGAGGAAAAGCCCTGGGGGGAAGCAGGACGGCAGCGCCCAGACACCTCCCGGCCCCAGGGGGTGGAACCGGGATGAGGAGCAGCTTCCCGGGGGGAAAAAAGCCACGGCTCGGAGAGAAACAGCTCCCCAGACACACACACGGCAGCCCACGCGCACGGAAAACCCCGGGATGAGGCGAGGTGGGCACCCGGGCGGGGAGGGAGGGAGGGGAAATGCGAAGGGAGCGCGGCTGCTGGCCTGGCACCGGCTTCGGGGCAGGATTTGGGGTAAGGATGCGAAGGGAGAGCGAGCGCAGGTGCGAGGGGAGAGGGAGCAGGCGAGGAAAAGGCAAAATCACCAAATCACCAAAACTACAAAATAACCGAAGCCACGCAACTGCCCCGGGGGAAGCAGATGGGGAGCTGGCAGCAGGGAGCTGAGCCCCCCCCCCCCCCGAGACCTGGCACCCTGGGATTAATGCGGCCGGGTGCATTTTTGGGGGGGGGACTGGCCACAAACCATGCCCCCCCACGTGCTTCCTGGGACCGTTCGGTGCCCGAGGCTTCGGGTTATGGCTTTTTGTGGCATTTCACCGATCTTGCAAACGGTGTTTGCAAAATGGCTCCGGAAAAGGGTCGGGGGTCCTCCCGAGGGGCTGGGCAACGACCCACCGGGGGCAATACCGGGGAGAAACCCCGTGTACCCTGGCACCTCCAAACCCCCCCCTTGTGACCCCTTGGAGGGCTGAAACCCTGCAGAGAGGGACGGAGGCTGAGCCCTGGGGGCGCTGCGGGGTGACAGGGGATGGGGACATCCTCACCCCGTGCTCTGTCTCCCAGCTCCATCCCCTGCCACGGGGCTCCCGTTAAACGCCCGGATGAGGCACAGGGGAGCGGAGACAGCACCAGGCGTCTCCATATCCACACGTGTCTCCACGGGCTGGTGCCCGGGGTTGTTGTTATCTAGCAGGGAAATCAGGCTGCTGAAGGAACACATCAGAGGAGCCTCGGGATAAAGGACAGCGCAGCGCGGCGGGGAGGGAGCAGGGGAGGCGAGGACACGCTCCTCCGCCCCGCGCGCTCGCCAGCCTTCCTCCCGGGGTAGGGAACGATACGGCACTTGGATCACGCCGGCTGAATTGAATCTCTAAACTGCCCCCTCGAGACACGGCGCCGAGGAGGAGACACGAGGCCGGGAAACGGCGGGGAGAGCGGGCGAGGGAAGGGGAGGTCGGGGCGGCCGGCGGCGCGGGGTGGTGACGGGGACACGGCGGTGGCGCACGGGGATTGGGGCGGAACGGCGGCTCTGCCGCACCCTGGGGTGGCCCAAATTTTGTTCCCGCAGAGGGAGGAGGCTCTGGGGGAGCTTGATGGGATGTGCCAGAGCTCGGTGTCCCTTCGCTGTCCCCCCCCCCACGCCCCCCGGACCCCGTTTGTACCTCTGGGCTCCTCGGCTTGCTTGGCGAGCTTGCGGAGGGCGGCGGCGAAGCTGGAGGAAGGTGCTGCCTGGACGGACAAAGTGCTGCTGGCTGCCGGGCTGCCATTGGGGACCAGGGAGCCGTTGAGAGGCGAGGGGGTGAGGGGGCTGACGGTGGCGGTGGTGCGGGTGGCGGTGGACAGCATTCCTAGGGAAGGCGACTTCGACTCATGGCTCATGCCTGCGGACGAGAGACGCGCGGGGTCAGCGCCGCCGAGGGCGGCGGGGACAACGGGGACGGGATGGGGACAGCACCAGGACCACCCCCCACCCCCCCCCAAACGCCTTTCCCCCGGCATCAAAGCAAAACCAGCCCCCCCAAATCCACCCCAAAGCAGGAAAAGCAATAAATCCCCGAGCCCCCCGTTCACCCCCCACCCCAAAAAGCACCCCTCGGGCTCACGCGATGGGATGAAGCCCACGGGGGGTGGGTGCGAGGCCCCGTGTGTCGTTGTGTCCCCCCCCCCGCTGAGCTCCCCGCGTGCTTACGGGGCGGCAGCTTATCTAACAAAGCAGCCGGGCTGCTCGCCTGCAGCAAACAAGCTGACACGGGGCCACCAGCTGCCGCCAGCATCACATGGCCCCGCTGATCCGCCAGCCCCTGCCCGCGGATAACGGCACGGGGGGGGGGGGGGCCCGCCGGGGGGGGAAGGGGGGCCCCGGGGGGGGGGGGGGGGGGGGGGGGGGGGCCCCCCCCCGGGGGGGGGGGGGACCCCCCCCCCCCCCCCCGGCTCGTGTGGTGCTGCCGAAACCCAAAGTGATGCTGCCGGACCCCGTTGCGACCGTAGCCAAATCCCCAGCGCCGCGCCATCAGGTCGCCGGCTGTGCGCCCCCCGGGGTGACGACGTTGCGCCCCCCCCGTCACCACCGCGGCGCCTCCAAATCGTCACCGTTGCACCCCGAAACCCGATCACGGCACCCCAAAATCCCCACTTCACCCCCAAATCCCCACCGTTGCCCCCAGCTCCCCACTATTGCCCCCACCCGCGGCGCTCCGTACCCAAATCCCCCCCACCGCGCCCCCGGAGCACCCCAAACCCCCCCCGCTGCACCCCTGAAGCCCCCCCCCAGCTCAACCCCACATCCTCACCATCGCACCCCCGGGTCCCCGTGGCTGCACCCTACGGCTCTATAGGGCCGGGGGGGGCTGCGGTACCGGCAGGGCGCAGCGCACCCCAAACCCCCCTGGGGTGCCCGTGCCCCCCCCCC
>NW_023311010.1:0-1876 GCF_011077185.1 Oxyura jamaicensis | reverse complement strand
GAGCACTAGAGTCCGCCAGCTTCCTGGCCCTTGGCCCTGGGGGCTTGTCTCTGCCGAGGCTGTTCTTTAACACTGGACCCTTTTTGGGGTGGCTTCGTGCCCCCTTATGATTGTGTTTCCCCAGTTCCACGTGATTCCTCGATGCTGCATCCACCGCCGCCCTCCTGTTGAGGTCTGTCCCGTGTTAGCCGTCTGCCTGCCCTCCCACTCGCCTTTTTAACCACAGGGGCTCCCTGCGATTGATCTCGCTAGCGGCGGGTTGTGGGAATCTGTAATAAACAGAATTGCAGCAAAGTCTCTGCACGTGGGTGTCAGGGAATCCTCTGGACGCACCCTTGCAAACTCCACGTCCCCGAGGCTGGGCGACCCTTTAGGTCTCGCCACAAGGTTTGTGGTGTTTGCTCTGCCCTAAGCTCTCCTTCTGGAGCGTTCCACCTGCCGTGCGCTGTGCTGGAGGTCCCACAGGCACCTGCCCCCTGGCTTTGGACAGCTGGCTTCCCTGGGCACCTTCGGCTGCCAAACGCACGGAGCTTAAAAGTGCCGAGCAGGTTGTTATTAGCACAGGGACGGTGCTATGAGTAGCGAGGGCTGGTGTCTGCACCTCCCCGGATTAAACCCTCGGAGCTGCGGAGCTGCTGCCTGCCCCGGCCCCGTCAGCACTGCTGACATCTTGGCCCAGAGATTCCCGAGTACCTCGTTACCCTCGCGGCCCCCTTCGTCACCTGTTTGTCTCTCTGTAGGATTTTGTATATTCACGTGGCGACACTTTTTTTCTCGAGTCCTTGGTTTCTGCAAGGTCCCATCTCAGCAGTGCTGCCGCGTTGTCTAATTGTCTCTTTCCACAGCTCCAAGCTCATTCACAGCAAGGTTACAAAGCGAGGGCACACTGGAGGCTCAAGCCAGTCAGTCTCAGCACTGAGCCCAGTGAGATCACGGAGCAAATCCTGCGGGAAACTCTGCTAAGGGACTTGGAAAATGAGGAGGGGATTGGTGACAGCCAGCACGGCTTCACCGGGGGGAGATCGTGCCTGAGAAATGCGGTGGCCTTCTGCAACAGGGTTACAGCACCGGTGGGTAGGGGAGAAGCAGCTGGCAGCACCCACCTGGGCTTGTGCAAAGCATTCGGCACCGTCCCCCGTTACATCCGTGTCTCTGAACTGGGGAGACGTGGATGTGATGGCTGGAGCGCTCGGTGGGCGAGGAATTGGCTGGGTGGTGGCACTCAGAGCTGTGGTCAACGCCTCAGCGTCCAGGGGGAGATCAGCAAGGAGTGGCGTTCCTCAGGGGTCGGTACTGGGACTGGTGCTATTTAAACATCTTTATCTGTGACGAGGACGGTGAAATTGAGGCACCCTCAGCAAGTTTGGCGCTGACACCGAGCTGTGTGGCGCGGCTGGCACCCGGGAGGGACGGGATGCCATCCAGAGGGACCTGGGCAGGCTGCGAGGGGGGCCTGTGCCGACCTCGGGGGGTTCAACAGGGCCGAGGGCAAGGTCCTGCAGCTGGGCTGGGGCGATCCCAAGCCCAGATCCCGGCTGGGTCCCAGCCCCTGACCACGATGCGGGCGGCAGCTGCCTCGTCTCCTGCCCCTGCTCCAGCTCTGCCTCGAGCGATTGCACCAAGAGAAACCGGTTCAAAATTAAACACTGAAGCCTAAATGTTGAAGTCCTTCCAAGCCAAACCATTGCAGGATTCATTCTGTGATTCATCTGGCCAGCAGGGCCGTGCTGCCAGGTGCCTTCTGTGTCTCACGTTTGGCCACCGGTGTTCTGTTTTGGGTCCGGATGGTGGGATGTACGTGAACACAGAGCCCTCCACCTCCTCCACCGGGATTTCTGGTTACTGCGTGGGGCTGGCAGGGGACGGGAGCGTCCCA